>NC_041367.1:7572644-7645144 GCF_900634415.1 Cottoperca gobio
GAAGAAGAGGATGACGAGGATGAGGAGGACAGCGAGGAAGACTCGGAAGACGAAGAAGACATGCAGGACATGGACGAGATGAATGATTACAACGAGTCACCCGATGACGGCGAAATCAATGAGGTGCTTTAACTTATGATTTGCAGAAAGATTTGTCCCGCCTTGCAGCCAATACAGCAGTACAGTAAATGACTGAGGTCGACTAGAGATCATGACAGTTGTAAACAAAAGTCATGATGGAAATGTCGTTTGTTTATTGGTGATGAACTGGTGCATGCTGCTACAGGGTTCTTGTCCACATCCTCGTACGAGTCAACAACATCTACCAGGCTCACCATGGGTCTTAGGATCCTATCGAGGTCGTCATACCACTTTTCTGCAAAGCGTCGCATACTTTGATGTACTGTTGTTGCAGTTTTTTTTACTTTCAAACGACACTGCTCAACAGTTAGCTGGAATCCATTAGCCGTGTGCTTATGAAACCTCTCAAGTAATTAAGAAATGTTCTCTTCAGCCCATATATCCAGGAGACATCTCGCTTCGTCGTAAGTCCAGCTTTGTCCCCTGCCACTTGACATTTTGATAGGAAACGCTCTACTAGTTCACCAGTCACCAAAACAGGAAACATCTTGTTTTTAATGAACCGTACCAGAGTTCAGGTCCGACGTTCTCACCAACCCAAACAAACTGTACCAAGGTAGTAAACGCTCCAAGGTTTGGTTCAACCAGACTAAACAAGACTGGTGTGAACGCACCTTTAATTACAATTACAAGTGTCATTTATTTTATAGCTTCCTCTCCTCTCCCTCCACCGAGAAATAATAAGTCTTTATTCTGGCTCTGTTTCTTTCTCTCAGGTTGACATGGAGGGACCAGATCAAGACCAAGACCAATGGATGATTTAAGACAAAAGACAATTTTAGTCTCCATCAAGCTGTCTGGCACTGGATTTCTACTCCCTTAAAACATGTCTGATTCCCCTTCAGTCTGTGACACAGATATATTTTTTTATTTGTGCAAACAGGAAAATAATATAATCGCAAAAGTCAAAGCTTGCATCATGATGTATTCAGAGGGAGGTTGGGTGAAGCCAGCAAAAAGTACTTTCAAGCTGCAATTGGCCTTTGAAGGCTCTGGACAACTTACAATCACTCTCACACACACACACACACACACACACACACACACACACACACACACACACACACACACACACACACACACACACACACACACACACACACACACACACGGTCCTGCTGTTTTGTAACCAGTGAGGCACACCCCCACACAGTGGAAGCAGTAGGCATCAGCCAAGTGATCTTTCATTAAAACATTGACCTTGTTGTATCTTCAGTCATGTGCTACTTCACAGAGAGCCTTTAAAAGCTGACCGAGCTCAACCAACTGTTCAGTCAGCTAAATAATTAGTCACCTATGAAGGAGACTGACAGATACTTCACCACCATATTGTACAATTCTGTTTGAAAGTGTTCAGTATGCTGCTAATCTTTTGTTAAAGATATATTCCCAGTGGGATCTTCATGAAAGTTTGTGAAACCGTATTATGTTCATACAATGCATCCGTTTTGCATTTTCATGTTTGTTAACTATGTCAATGGTCAAAGCAACCGTTCCTTTTGAATTTGGATGGACACTGTGTGTATTCAATTGACATTGACGTTCTTCATTCTTGGATCCTTTAACTTAAAGGATTGCTTACCAAGGCTTTGATTATTTGTACTAAAATGAATGGAAGCCTTAATTCTTTTTATATTAAATGAAATAATTTTGATGAAATCCAAGTGTTTCTGTTGTCTACATTATAATGTTATATATGTTATTATATATATATATAAAATAAAGACCCACAAAGAAGGGAAAATAGTGCACATACTGTATAAAGAGTATGGGTTTTATGATGGAAGCTGGAGATCTGCAGACCGCTGATGTTCACTGCTGAAGCCAAAGGATTCAGACTGAGTCATTCTACCACATGATAAAGGGGTAAGTGAATTCGGTGTTGGATAAAATCATGATCTGTGTGGTGACGATGTCCACAATTCCTTTTGTCGTTCATTATTTCATACCTGTAAACATTTAAACAGGTAATGGTTACATTTCCCAACTGAAGGCCAACATCTTTCTTCAGTATTAAACTTGTATATGAAGGAGATGTATTATAAACTCACCAAACATGACATGTCATTGAATTTAATCAGCATATTTAATGAATGAAAAAAGAAATAGAACTTGGAAGTTATCTTTTAATGAACTATTTTGTGACAAAGATCCCCAGCAGGAATAATGACCATATAATATACTATATAAAGTCTAGTGTTGAGGCTGCACATGTGGTAACTAAGTAGTAACATGCCAGTTTATTCACATGTTTATAAGCCAGGAGAGGAAGTGAGACACTCTGAACAATTAGATGCTGAAATTCTACAATTTCCTGATAAATGTAAGTTTTTAGGAAATAATTTACAATTATCTATTACATTCCCAATTTTCTTCAAAAATAGTTTTAACATGGGGTATACCATCACTAATTCATCCCTTGCCACTTTAAACTGTATATCAGTCTAATAGTGTGTGATGTCTCAATCTGCTTTATCTACTTGATTCCCTGGAACACAAGCTCAGCCATCCCGTCCCTGATGCCTCTGCTGTACTCCAGTGTGGCCCGGTGGACCTTCCACTCATACAGGCCGCACTTGCGAATGTATCTGAGGAACTTCGGAGCCCCTGGGAACAGCACATTGTCGGCCATGATCATAGACCCTTTTCCCAGCAGACCAGAGCCCTCCAGCATCTGTAACACACACACAGGCGGTATCATGTGCCGGATCATGTACCGGATCACAACTATAAGGTATTTATTTAAGAACAATTTTAGCTGTAAAGAAGTAAATATTCATCTTCATAGCTCAAATGTAAATGTACATTCTAATGATTTGTTCTAGTCACCTGCAGATCAGGGAGGTAACATTTCTTCCAGTGGTCCATGAAGACAAAGTCCAGCCTTTCCAAACCATAGTCAGAGCGCAGCCGAGGGATCACCTCATCAGATGGACTCACAATGAGCTCCACCTGGAGAACACACCGCATAAATGTCTCAGCGGTATTATAATAATAATAATAATAATAATAATAATAATAATAATAATAATAATAATAATAATAATAATAATAATAATAATAATAATAATATACAATACATGTCCCGGATTTATGTTGAAACAAATAATGGTGATGGCGAAGGGCAAACAGTCCATGGAGTGCAATGAATGTACATACAGTGTTTACATGTGTCTGCTCTCTCACCGTGTCATCGTCAAACCCTGCCAGGCGGATGATTTTCTCAGCGATTGCAGCGTTCCTCTGGTCCATCTCGAGGCTGTAGAGCCTGGCACCCATGGGCAGAGACCGGGCGATCCGCACGGTGCTGTACCCGCAGTGGGCGCCCAGCTCCAGCACTGTCAGAGGGCTCTGCTCCATCATCAGCCGGTCCAGGATCTGCCCTACACACCAAACACATCATGTAAAATCATGCTTGTGAACAGATGAATTGTTGTTTAAGGTAAACTGTCTTCCTCACCCTTTTTAGGCCCAATGTTGCTGATGAACTCCACCTTGCTGCACCAGACATCGAAGGCGTCCAGGATGCTGTCGGGGTCTCCAGGAATGGCATGAGTGAGAACATACTGGTAGGCACGCTCCTCACGGCTGAGGCCGGTAACACAGTCCCTCCATATCCTGACCAGGACCGCCTGATAGAACAGCACAAAGTAGAAGCGGCTCCTGATAATCACTGTCAGCAGGAGGGGAATGAAGGCCAGAGCGATAGCAGGGGACACCATCCTAGCTTGTATAAAGAAAAACACACACACAAGTAGATTCATTAGGCACTTATACTCAATTAAGTAAAAAAAGAGGGGGTATATTGTTGTTGTTTATGTCAGATTATAAAATGTATTTATACTTAGAGGTGGATGCAATGTCTTCATGTGCCCGAATTTCCACATGAATGTTGTACCAGCAACTCACTGCAGGACTCATCTCCCTACTCTCTGTTTTTACATTCATGGACTAATGGCATTGTTTTGCTGTATTTTAAATCTAACCGTGCTGCCCTGCAGTGTAAAAAAGAAGCTAATATGGATAACGAAGGACTTTATCAGTCAACAAGTCACCATGTTTTTGAATACAAGTACACCAATTATACTAATTTTCACTCTGCCACCTTGCCTTCTGATATTGATTTCCAGTTGCAGTAATCACCAGTATTTAATCCCAAGCCCGGCTTCAACCTTCAGTCAGCGCTGCGAGATCTTTCAGCCAATTCCTCCTGATTCTCAGTCAGTTAACTTTTGTAATGATCTGTATTGAAGTTGTTAAAAACTCTTGTACTGATAGTGACAACTGCTGTAAAAGCATTATTACGCAGCTTATCAACATTTTAAGAGGCACACATGTAGTACTTCATGAATATGGACACTTGTGTCTCCACAACTCTTTCTGTGGTCTGGTGTGTTTGTAATGTGCCATGTGTTAAATGATGCCATGGATTAATTACATCAAAACTACTCACAACTAACAAAGTATCTCTAATGATGCAAAGAAAGAAAAAAGGTATACATCATTTTAAGGTACATTTGGGGAATACTAAAGATGTCTATCATAAGACCAATATGAGATTGAAACAACAGTGACAATTTTATTCGTTAAATATAATAATTTCCTGAAATGACAACATTCAAAATACATTAAACACATTTTTAGACAAACGCTTGTAGTTTTTCATGCATGCAATATAAGATCTACGGAGGAACAGTTCATGCTTTAGTCCTGTGCTAGATGTTTTTACAGAAACTGCTGTGCCTCTCTTGATGTTTCTACTGCCTCAGGTAACCGTAGACTCTGCAGGCTGCTATGGCAGATTCTATAACAAAGTATTTGAATCAAAATAAAGTCTCTCTTACTGTCCCAGGAAAAACAGACATACTCACCTTTTCTCTAAAAAGAGTGGAAGCAGAGCAACAGCACAGATGATAAAGATAAAAGTCACACTTCAGCCACAGAAAGGCGGAGATGTTTGTGTGTGTGTGTGTGTGTGTGTGTGTAAGAGAAGGTAAGAGACCTGACGGTGTGAATAATTTATACATCACGTGTATGACAGTACACATCCTGTAATTATTTCCAATTAACAGACATTCACGGTGACATAACGAACTATATATCTGGTAAACACCCGTTTTTGTCAGTACTCATCAGACACACACATGTAGCATCTTGTCCAGATAGTTTGAATTGGAGCGATACTTTGGACAGGAGCAGAGACAGTGAGACAGAGAGGCAGTGTGAGACATTTGATATAGCAAGTAAACAGCAACAGGTGTGTGTCTGTGTGGAATCCAATTTCTTTCTTCTTACTGAGTCATGATGCAAAGGTCAGGCAGAACACAAATACACCAAAAAAAGTTCATTCGTGGAATATCATCTAATGTAACTCAATGTTTTTATTATTTGTTTAAAGTTTTTATTTCTTTTTATTAACAAAATATGTTAAAACCTACAGTTGAGTCATGTTAAGAACACATAATTGCAATAAAATGCTAAATTAGAGGCAAGACAAAGATGATTTATTGTTCACGTCACATTTCCTTTATTTCTTTTCAGTGCTTCTCTTTTGATGTGACTTGAGATTATAGCTTTCTAACATGTCATTTCACTCATAAAACTACTGAGACCTGGCTGCTGTGAAACAAAACGGTAAAACGCAAGGCAATAAAAAAACTTGCAGGTCTATTATTTGTATGGTGTGTGATTAACATGTATAATAATGACGTTCTGATAGGAAAGGTAGTACAAGCTGTCATTGCAGGAATAACAACAATTTCACTGCTTCAACCCAAACAAGTAACAATAGAAAGCATGTGATGAGATCAGCCTAAACCCCTGCAATCATTACCAAACACTGACTTTGATTAAAGGGTTATATTTAGTCTCTCCTATATACACAAATGTACACAAAAATAAAATAAAAAATACACAAATATTGTCAAATTTGGAATTATATCAACCTTTGCACTATTTTGTAGAAGTTACTTTTGTAACAATGCCTTACTATCTCTGCCTGTGTGAGATTTATTCAATAATAAGGTAATTGGTAATTGCAATAAGGTACTCAAGCACCAGTTCTCTGTCTTATAATCACTCATTGTTGCTTGTCAGTTAAGCAAAATAATACCCTATGTTACTTAAATAATGGTAAAGTAAGTCAATATGATGCACTGCTTTACTTCATGTGATACTAACTAATAAGGATGGAAGATGTGATTAGTATTTAGCACCTTTTTCAGAGATAATAGGAACCATTCATCAGGCAAGTGGCCAGTATGCAGATTTACAGATAACTAAAAACGATTCTGGTTCATTTACATTGTATCTAACAATCTGTAATAAGGTGTTATTTGGGATCTATTTGTTAGCTGTTCATTAGGGCACACAGTTACACACTGCACCACAAAGCAATGTCCATGGGGCAGGACTGCAATGGTTGAAACTCCCTGTCTACATCTCTGGACAGGACTGTTTAAGGAGCCTTCTGATGAACTTCTTCAGATCTTTGTCCCCTTTGGTCCACCTCACCAGTCGAGTCAGCACCAGTCTTCCCTCTTCAGCCTGAGCCAGGGCCAGGTACCATCCACTCTGGGCCCCTTTCCCCTCCTTTTCTCCTTCTCTTGCTCTTCTCTTATCCATATGTTCCTCCTCTAACCCCCTGCCTTTGTTTGTCTCTGCAGAGTCTAAGCCAGGACAAGTACAGGTGCCTCCTTCTTGGAGCCACAAAGCGCTATGGGCCATTGCGCCTCCAATCCCTTCTGCCCTCTCCGCACCTCCCCCTGCCCACCTCAGGATGCGGCTGCGGGCTGTAGGCACCAGCTGACGGTCCCCTCCCACCATCGACACACTGCCCAGACGCATCTTAAACGCTGAAACAGAGACCGAGAGAATGCTATTCAACAGGTGCCAGTTCAGACACATTGTAAAACATCCTCTCTATCTCTATGATTAGTTGATCTGTTATGTGGCCTGCTTTGTGAAAATCAAGTGTGTTTGTTTCTTATCGGAATTACAATACAGAGGGTTATGCTGTGTTCTGCTCCATTCACAAAAGAAAATAATTATGTATTTTGTAGCTTACATTATCTACATCTGTTTATTCTCACCATATGGACTGTGGCAGAAGTTTTCCTGGATGTCAACTTCTCCTTCAGCAGCCAGACTGCAGGCATCACAGATAACACTCCCTGGGGGGTGCAAAAGAGAGGGCATTAAATGACCGGGAGGGTCTGCAGAGGGGATGTAAAAACAATCTTAAAAGGTGCTGAGATTGTTGTCTTTGAGCAGAAACTTCAGGATCAAGGCATTCAAAACTACTTTAAGATGAGATTGAAAATAAAACTTCATAGATCTCCAGAAAGGAAATTGTAGTTGTTACAGCAGCACAAGAAACCAGCCAAAGAGGTAGGAAACAGATGAACTGTTTTAAATTAAATACATACAACCAAATAAATAAATAACTTTTAAAAGCTATATGCATGGTATACATCTATATGATCTGTGCTACATCCCTGATTATGAACTGCCATGGTTGATACAGAGATCCATATTGGGAAGTTTGAATAATTAAGTGTTTAAAAACTGGCACATATTATTTTAACAGAAACGCATAACATAGATAATGATCCTAAAGGATCTTAAACTGTGGTTATTAGAGAATTGTGACCAAGATATGTTGTCTACAGAGCTTAACATTTTACAGTGGAAAAACTGGACAAAATATAAAATAGAGACACTTTCCAAATTAACTAAAACATTTCTTTAACATTATTTCATGTCACATCATGAACAAGTGCTGATACTGATTTGTTTGCAACAAGCCAGTGTGTGTAGTGTGTGATGATAAATCCCAATGGTGGAAAAGTACATTTACTCAAGTACTGAGGTCCTTAATTAAAGTTGAGGTACTTTACTTAGTATTTCCATGTTATGCTACTTTATACTTCTACTCCATTACACCTCAGAGTGCAATATAGTTATTTTTTCTTGTACCGATTTAGTATTAATACAAAAATATAATCAACTAATAAATGATGATGTATTATTTACAGCTGCAGCAGTGAGTCGACTAATCGATTAGTCAATGGACAGAAAAATAATCGGCAACTATTTTGCTAAATCGTTAAAATAACTTCATGCAAAAATGGCAGAAAACAAGACATGTAAAGACATCACATTGGACTTTGAGAAACTGGGATGGACATTATTCACTATTTTCTGACAAACAAACAATCGTTTAATCTAGAAAATAATCGGAAGATTAATTGTTAATTGTAGTTCTAGTATTATCATAGATAAAAACTACCCAGTGCATAAAGTAATTCAAATAAGTTCCACCTTTACCAGCAGCAACATTAAAGTGAAAACACAGTAATGCATTCATAATTATAATCCAATAATATAAAAGACTAAATACAATTTTAAATCCGGGACTTTTAGCCTACTTGTAAGAGAGTAGCATACTTTTACACTGTGGTAATACTACTTTTACGTAAATAAAGTGTCTGAGTAGACTACTTCTTCCACCTCTGATTTATCAACAGCTGTTTTAAAGTGTAGGTTTACAGAACCGTCCACTGACCTTTCAGCGCCTCCTCGTGCATGACCTCCTCCGTCGTCCGCCCCTCCTGCTGTCCTGTTGCCGGGATACAGAGTTCGGTCCCGCGCGGAAACCGGGTGCAGTTGAACATCTCCGGCCAGGGAAACCCGAACGCGCTCATCACGGGCACGCAGCCGTCCCGCACGGCCTCGCACAGGCTCTTGCAGGGGCTGACCGGCCCGCTGAGCTCCGGCAGACACACCGGAGCGAACAGCGAGCACAGGAACTTCTTCGTGTCCCGGTGGCACAGCTTGTTGATGAGGGGCAGCCAGGCCGCAGACTGCTGCTGGGCCTCCCTCAGTGTATCATGGCCGAGCAAGTTGGGGATCCGCATGTGCCTGTAGCCGATCCCGTGGCACAGAGACAGTGTGCTGGGGATGGGTTTACACACCGAGCGCACCGAGGAACTGAACCCGAGCGACGGCGGCCTGAGCTGGGCAGGAGCCGCGGTGTCAGAGGCATGAGAAACTCCAAACAGCAAAATAAAGCGGAGCACAGAAACAAACATTGTTGTTTTTGTACCAGCAGAGAACAGAGTGGAGTCTGCAAAGCTGCTGCTCTTCTGTCTGGACTTGACCGGCATGTAGGTGTAAACAAAGAGGTGTGGAGGAAACGGGGGGTTAATGAGAGGGCAGGCGCCTCCCAGTTATCATCCCACCCCATCAGACTAGTGCCTGCCTCCACATTTATTAGTGTTACGCTGCATACTGTTTGTTTCTTTGGTTTGGCATCATGTTCTGAACTGAAAAAACGTAACAGAGAGATTAAACCAATGCATTGTATTATATAGTAATCATAGTGTTGACTTGCAGGATTTAGCCTACTGTGTAAAGGCAGACTCTAGACTTTAAAAATAAAGTCATTTTTACTCCATATAATATTAAATGTTGAATTGCTCAACATTTTGTAATGCTGTTTGAACAATATTGAGGAAATGTACACACCATAGGCTACTGTTTCGATGTGAAGTATACATAAAACTAAACAACTGTCAGTGCACATCTTTTTAAAATGTTTTTGTCGTGGCTTCAAAATGAAGATGAAGCGGTGAATAAGATCAATGACCTTGTGTCTGTGTTGTATATTTTCTTGTATATACAGTATATATTTTTTTATAATCAGGCCAAATTAATTTCATTTGACACAGTATTTAAAGCCATTTTAAAAGTCAAACATTGTAATCATAAATAGCAATGAAATGTAGATCCACTTCAGCATAATCTTTAAAGATTTAAGTTTTGAACAGGGAAGAACCATTTATAAAGTAGACTAAACACCAATACATTGTTCTTGTGTTTTTAAGAAATGAATACAGAAACTTTAAGATGATTACAAGCCTTTGTTTGTAAAAGAATAGAAAACTGTCTTGGTG
This sequence comes from Cottoperca gobio, assembly GCF_900634415.1. Classification (NCBI taxonomy): domain Eukaryota; kingdom Metazoa; phylum Chordata; class Actinopteri; order Perciformes; family Bovichtidae; genus Cottoperca; species Cottoperca gobio. The sequence goes on from NC_041367.1 coordinate 7,582,742, forward strand.
TATGAAGAGCTGTGAAAAACATTCCTGGCAATATTGTGAAATTAAATGTATTGTGTGAAGCACTATGTGTGGTATGTCATCATACTCAGCCAGAGGGTGTGAGAGACCCTTTCATCTTTTTCCAGGGAGACTACCACATCGCACCAACATGCCTCGTCCTGCTCCCTTCTCCTGCTGCTGTCTATTTGATTTTGCTTAGTAGTAGTAGTAGTAGTAGTAGTAGTAGTAGTAGTAGTAGTAGTAGTAGTAGTAGTAGTACAAATATAGACAGCTCAAACTTGATTAAATATTTGTAATGTTCGTGTTTGACCAAATTTGCTACCAAAAACACTGCTTGATCAGGTGGAATTGTCGCTTTACCGAAGTGCAGTGCAATAATACTATAAATCACGACTGTAGCTGGCGACTTTGCAATCAGTAATCTTTTTTGTGTTTATTTTAAGATCATAAAACAAATATGGAGGTTGAACAGCAACTAGACTAGAATATTTGCAAGTAAATGCATCCATAACACATCCATACAAGCATGGCTGAATTAACCTGTTGTGTACCCCATCAAGTTCCCATTGACTACAGTATATACAGCACAATACACATAGCAGAGTCATTACAGGTCCAGAAGTCAACCACAAGAAGCTTGTTCAGAGCTTGTTCTTATTAAAAGTAGTAATACTAAAATATAGACATTCTCTGTTACAAGTATAGGTTGTGCATTCAAAATCTTACTTAAGTACAAAAGTATAAGCATGAAAATATACTTAAAGTACCAAAAGTAGAATAATAGCCACTATATTTTATTACTGGAATATAATATTTGTGCATTAATGTGTTCATGACGTTGTGAACACCAACTGATTATTCTGAGGGGGTCGCGACTCAAAAAAGATTGAGAACCACTGGCTTAATCTATAAAAATACATTGGAATATATTAGTTGATTCATATTTTGTATTAATAATCAGAATATGTAAAGAAACAAAAGCTATCAAATAAATGTAGTAGAGAAGAAGTATAAAGTATGATAAAAAAGTACCTCAGAATTGTACTTAAATACAGTACTTTACTAAAAGTACTAGGTTTTTTGCACCACTCATTTTTTGCTTAGGTTATGGTAGAACCATAGACTTCATAAAGTATTTAGCACAATATGCATTGCACCAGCCCAATACAAACTGCAAATCTGCTTTTAAAGGGCTCCTCTCTCTCATTAAAAAAAACAATTGTCATGCAACCTGGGACTTTTAATTATTTCTTAAATGTAATATATGATTACATTTTATTTGGGTATTTTACACACTATTTTTAGTTTTTTTTACATAACTCACGTTTGAAAAATCCCCCGTCACGTGATGGAGGCCGCGGCTGCTTCACATATACCGGAAGTGGTTGTTGTGTTTGTTGCACCAGAGCTGCTGTCATGTGATAGCTCGTCCGAGGAGCTGCTGCTGACAGTAGCTTCCTACCTTTAGATGAAAAGCTAAAGTATAACGAAGCAGGAGAAAAGGTTTTATGTTTGTTGGAGAAGATAAACACGGCTTGTTTCTGACGGAGAAGCCGGGGTTGTATAGTTTCGCCCCTCGGACGCTGACATGGGTTGCTGTTACAGCAGCGAGAACGAGACCACAGAGCAGGTAGTTAGCTGCTAGCCGGCTACAACTCTCCCGATAAATAGTATATTTTTATTAAGAAATAAAGTACGTGATATTATTGTGTTTATCGAGGCTGTTACATACGTGAAATGCATTTGAGTATTGTGTTACAAGGTCACCAAGCGGTCATTCCTTTTAATAGTTAAAGTGATATGACACCCAAAAAGCAGCTTTAGCTTGCTAGTTAAAGCCTTCTGGAAAGGCCTGACCCAGGGCAGGCTGTGAAGTTGGCACATAGATGATAAACGATCATAAATAAGAAGAACTGAACAGATCTGAAGGCAAACTAACATGTTTGGAAGAAAAAAGGACATGGCAACTTATTTACAGTTTATTATACTATTCGCAGGACATTGTGGCTTCGGTTATTTCCTGAAACCAATTTGTTCAAAAAGCGGTCTGTAATTAACAGAATGATTAGTAAATTACTAGATGTTTAATTTGCACATAAACAGGCCCACGCCTACCAACAAAGGGTCGATGTTCTTGATACCAAGGTCTTGATGTGTTTCATGTCATATGACCCGAGCTATTTTTAGTTTACGGAAACAAGTCCCTTCTGCCTTCATGCAGAATACCTTTCCTCGTATGAAGCTATTAATCTTATCTCAAGACATCTTGTGACATTAAGAATGTTTAGTTCACTTGCAAATATATAAAACATTATTTTAGTAGTACGGTGGTAAACTTATATACACCCGAGGTATGATAATTATTGTGTATGAAAAGTTTGGAACTTTGTTTTTGTTTCTGTTTGTTTTTTGTGTAGTCTAAACCTAGTAGTGAAAGAGTTGTATAGAATATGCTATATAAAAAGAGTAGTTTAGGTATAATAAGATTAAGCTTCAGCCTACACCTTGTAATGTATTTGTTTTTTTTGTGACTTAAATAAATTACTACTAAAGAGTAAAGTAGAAATGCATATCTAACTTCTCTGCCTGTGTTCTAAGCAAATAATGTTTTTGTTTTTGTAAGATAACCCTCAGATAAACCCAATATAATTAGTCCCGTTTGTTCAGTGTGAACTTGTTTGTTTATGCTTCCCTTAATACTTTCTGTGAGTGTAAGAATGGCAAAACTGAACTAAGAGTAGGGAGTGTAACATTATGTGTTACCATAAGTGTTGTGTAATTAATTGACAAATGCATCGCTATGGTTGTTGAGTTGATAAATCAAACTTTTTTTCACTACATCTATTATATTGTAACAAAAAGCTTAAATTACTATGTATCCAATGAAGATACTTATTTTATTGGGTCACACAGTACATCATTGTTTCATCGCATAGGCTCAATTATCATGTTTAATGCTAAATAAAACAAATAGTAGGCATTATTTGGCACTTATTTCTGTTGTATTTAATTGCTACTTAACCGTAACATACTTCTATTGAAATGTCATCAGCTGAAAACTTTCATTGTCACTTATTGCTGTTCTGATCGACCCGATCTAGGACCCTGATGAACGTAAGCCGTTGATCCCACACCCAAACCCTGTCAGCAAACCCCCAAATGGGACTGACTGGATCACTACCAGTGTCCCCTCGGCGAGGACAGATGAACAGGCCCTCCTTACATCCATCCTCACCAAGACGGCACAGTAAGACACTCCTTCATGCAAACATAGACGAGCCAGATTCAGCATGTGTTTCCTGATAATAAAGCAGTACTTCCTTTCAATAAACCTGACAATATCTCCTCTCTGTCAGGAACATCATTGATGTCTCAGCAGCTGACTCTGTCATGATGGAGCAGCATGAATACATGGATAAAGCTCGGCAATACAGGTATGTGGGTGAATAATAAATAATAAAACAGAAATTTCCGACACCAACCCAAGGACTCAAGAAAGCGATGGGGGAAGTGACTTAATAAAAAAACAATGCAACAACATTGAAACTTGATCTTAAACCTCGGATACAACGACACCTAGTGGCTAGAATTCTACCAAACACAACCGCTATATTTAGTCTAAAATACAGATGCAGATTAAACTGCAGGTTCTCAACACACAGCAATCCGGCTTCAGAGTCGAGGTGACAAGCTGTGCTTTTAACTTAAACTCTTAACTGTAGCTTAGATGATGATGATGATGATGATGATAGGGCAACAGCCTAGTAGTAAGCTTGTGTTTTTCTTTCAGTACAAAGCTGGCTGTGTTGAGCAACAGTCTGCCCCAGAAGAAAGCTCTCGCTCTCCCCTCCCTCACCAGCCAGCCACACCAAGTGCTTGCGAGTGACCTGGTGCCATACTCAGATGTTCAGCAGGTAATCATACACTAGCACACATGGAAGTTATGTTGCCATGTGTTTCTAGCACCCACATTGCTTCTTGTCATGTGCTTCCTTGTTGGCTACTTTTAACATCAGAGAGACACTTGGAAACAGTATGCAACATGCAGCTGTGTGGTATTTCAGTGTGTCGGGGTGTGACTAATGCGTGAAGGAAAATAGATCTTAAAGATATCTTATACTTTTCTGTTGTTACTGCTTGTGTCCACGTAATAAAAAGACATTCTGTTGATCATACACAGCGGACTATTCTTGTGTCACTCAGTGTAAATTGTGAATGTGATCTTTTTTGCACACTCGTACACATAAACTCTGTCTTCCCCTTTCTTCGCAGGTATCCAAGATTGCAGCTTACGCTTACAGTGCAATCTCTCAAATCAAAGTGGATGCTAAAGAAGAACTGGTGGTCCAGTTTGCCATTCCCTGATTCTGCGCCCCCTGGCCAGCATATTGTTCCTCCCATCCCGCTCTCTCTTTGTCACTTCTGCATCCTCACCCTCCAGCCCACCCTTTATTAAAGCATTTTGGTCCTTTGTGCTTCTTAGCTATGCCTCTAACCGCTATAAAGAGACTATCTAGGATTGCACCCTATGGCTGTCCTTTAGTGTACTTAATTATGGGTCAATTGTCAGCATGGGCAATGGAAGATGGTCTCCTGGAGTTGGGCCATTGAGGGTGCGCTGTCATATTTACTACAACAAGGCCTCCTCTGTACGTAATGCGTGGATCACAGACTTTGTCAGAACCAGCCGTGGAAAAATCCTCATTCATCCTTCTTGGTGATCGCTCTAATCTATTTTTTTTTTTTTTTTTTTTTACTGTTTCAGGGCAGTCTCAGTATCTTTTATTTAGTTAATTCCCCTAGCCTGTGTTCTCAGGTAAGCAAAGGTAGCTCCGCACCCCAGACTGTTATAAAGGCATGGAAGAATGTCCAGTGTGTTCACCTGGGATAGAGCTGTAGGATTTCTGGCACAATGCAGTGGCTAATGGTGTATATACAGTACAAGCCCCAGTGCAACAGGAGAAATTAGGAATCTCTGTGGCATGGAAGAATTTAAATGATCACAGTACCATGGGTGCAAGTGCAATGGTTGAGTATTTTAGCCATTTACCAGGAAAAGTTAGCAATATGGCATAAAGTTAGCACTTAATGTCTTTAGCTCTGTTCTGTTGTCCTGAGGGAAAATGAAAATGCTTGTTTAAGATGTCATTATAATTTAGAAGGTTGTAATACTAAAGTCCTAATGTGTGCAAGCAAAAATTTGGGCATCAAAGATCCCACAGAGGGCTGATGTCACACTGCAACAAGAACCGTGTCTCACTACGACCCAAACATGAACCGGAAAATGGTTTGTCTTTTGTTCTCCTGTGTGTAATCGGTTATTCCAGTTGAGGCCGATTCATGAGTGACCTGTCAGGTTAGTGTCTTCTGGAAGGTGAGGATACAATCATAAGCAGTGGGATGCTGGGTGGGCCTACTAAAGTCACAGGGGAGGGAAGATTGAGCTTTCTTGGGACACAAGTGCTCCAGTTTACAGACCGTAATGTGTCCTCTGCAGTTTGCGAGCACTAAGAAAAATGAGCTGGCAGACTCTTTAAATCAAATCCCAGAACTTCACATCGTTAATAGCAACTGAGGCAGATGAAGGGGACGGGTGTGTGGAGGGTGCATGGACAGATATCATGTTTTCATGTCCGCCTTTGTACAGAATTTTCTGATTGAATATAAAAACAGATGATGAATTGTATGAAGTTCCTCTTTTTGTAGAGAGTTCATTGGTCAGGATTGGCTAAGATGTGGCGATAACAAATGTTTTTATGAAACACAAGAACCCTTTTCAGGCCTGCATTTGTTAGCTTTTAAACAAAGCTTTTCGCTGCAGATCCTAATATGATTGAGTTGTTCATATTAATCAGAAACTAACCATTGTAGCAGTGTGGGGGAGCGCTAACAATCTATGTACCGCAACAGATAACATGATCCGAGACCTTTTTGTGATTATTTATTTGTGTTTTAAATGTTTATTTGCTCTTCGGAGGAGAGCACATGACTGTATGCGTGTGCAGGGAGCACAGAGTCTCTAAAGGGATGATCTGCAAGGCTGTGATAATTTCAACCACGCAATTGATTTGAGCTTTTTGCAATGGGTTCTTGGCATTTGTTTCTGTTTCGTTTGTTACTCAAATGTGTTATACTACCTGGAATATGTTTGATATGTCTTAGGCTAGTACCAAAACGTTTTAAGAATTTGGTTGTTTTTGTTTGTTTTTTTGATTTCATTAATTCATTAAAGATTTTCAACATAAGCACATATGTCGTATTTAGTTGATCTCAACACCCACATGCACATACCTGGTATTCCACTTTGTTGTAAAAGAATAACAGCATCCAACACCCAACAATATCAGATCATTTACACACGTCCAGTATGTCAGAGCCAATATCTCCTATCACTTTATATCAAGTGATACAGTGTTGATGACAATCCAATATTAAACTGTTCATTTTAGCAGATAGACGTGACAAAACCAACATTGCAGATTGCAGCACAGATAAACAGTGAGAGGGTTTCCAGCAGTGGATGTGAAACACAGAACATTTGAGTGAAACTAAGATTTCAACAACTTGTTGCTTCTGCTGCGATTGTTGCTCTGATGCCAAATCTTTGCCATAACTCGCTCCTGGCGTGTCACAGCACTGAAGTCCATCGTTTTTAACTGAGGCAGAGCAGAAATCACACGATTCCTAAATGCGCAAAAAACAATATTAATGCAACTAAATCGTTTCAATACATTTTGTATGTGAAAACTGTTGAAAGTAGACCGTATATCCTTTACTGGTGCTACACATATACTCTACATTGAGATACAATTTAATAAAAAAGCTGCATGAAATCATGAGAAGCCAGTTCATTGGATTATACCTTTAACCAATATTTCTCTCTGTGTGTTTAACCAGTGTTGCTACGCAGACTGGGATATGCACTGTAATATGAGCTTGATCTGCATTTAAGCACCTGTTACAATGTTACGCACCTAAATGCATGCCAAGCATTTGTGTCTCACTTACACACACACACACACACACACACACACACACACACACACACACACACACTGTAATTTCACTCTTGTAGACTAAGAGTAGAGTAAGCCCTCACACTGCCCCTCTGAAGTGTATGACTTTGTCTGTATTTGGTTCTGTTCTGCACTCGGTAAACTACCAGCAGTTGTGGATTACTGAACAATATTTATTGCCAAGCAGGTTTTCACTTACAAGGAATTTGCCTTGGTGTTTTGATGCATAACATAAACATACAGTACAGCAAAAGGTCAACAACATAAATATAGATTAGAAAACTTACAATAAAAATATAAAAAGAAGAAAATATGTACAATAGGACAGTATAGTGCAGGATGTGCAAACATACTGGTATATGGATAGGTGCTGCTTGGTGCTTATGGTCGCTGTTCACGTTCAGTTTTTATAAAGAATCACACAACAATGGCTGAGAAGTAAAAGTATCTCACATCCAAACCTTTTACAGCTAAGTAAGGAAGTGTGTGTGATGGTGTTGGGGTTCAATTTGAAAGAAAGTCTGCACCTGTAAGCCTTGTTGGTTTCTATGACATTTCCATGCAGAGTGATGGTGTGTAGATGTGGTAGCACTCCGAGCCTGTCCACCTCTGACAGAATAAAAATGCTGTTGCCGTGTAGATACAACACACGCAGTTCACGGAGCTCGCACAAAATCTGGAACACACCAAGCAAACACATGCACGCATATTGCAGGTGTACTGTGAGAGAAAGAAGACAGCTAATTCCATGGAGAGAGGAAGCTTACTTTATCTATGTGTAAGATGTTGTTGAAGGAAAGGTCCAGCCAGGAGAGCTGTGATGGCTCAGCCAGGAAGTGGCTAACAGTCTGCTGGAGGTCATGCAGGTCAGTGATGCTGTTGTTATTGAGACGCAGGGAGCAGCTTGGGTACTTCATCTCTGAATTTCTCTTTAAAGGCCGAAGACCGCTGTTGGGTTCCTCTGTCCATGCGTCTGAGACCAAAGGGGGAAAAAAGAAGTACAGTAAATATTAAGTACTGGCTTGTTTAAATATATTTTGTGTTACATTTTATCTATGGTGCACACTGTTTCATAGGCATCTAAATGAATTGATCAGTTTATAAAATAGCATTGCAGTCATTAAGTGTCCATCGAACTTAACATTGAAATATCTTGAGCTGTTTGGTTTATTTGTTATTATTATTATCAAATGATCAAATGCTTAAAATGTAATTTCAGAGAAGATTAACACAGCCTGTATGTACAAGTATACTATACACATAGGTAAACTATATACATAGATATTGTTGGGTTGTTAACCCTGCTTTATTTTAACATTTCCCTGCATTGTCTATGGGTTTTTTTGGAGTTTCACCATGAAATACTCATCTGACTTAAGGCTTTTAACTTTTTGCCAGAATAGCACCTTGGACTGTTTTTTTTTTATACATATAGCCTACAGATATACAAAAGAAATTGAGTTTTAGACTGCTAATCCTGTGAGTACTTTTAGTATACTGCAGGGCACTGTAATGTGCAGCTATTTAAGCAAAGACAGTTAGTCAGACAGACAGACAGACCTGTAAAGATATTATACAGTACCATAATAAACCTGAGATAAATATGAAAATGTACTACCTGCCAAGCTGCTGATGTTTTTAAAAGATAAATCCACAGGAGCCCCATACATATTCACACCTGTAGTAGATGCACTCACCTGTGGGAAGGACAATGATGTCATGGTGAATTATAGATGAGTCAACAGTGCCATTAATTTAATAACACAAAACGCTTAGGAATTTGTATTATTCATCATGGATATGCAAAGACACGCCATATCAATCATATCACGCCTCAGTAAGTTAGTCAGCGGCCATAAACCACAACGTTACATTTCTATAGTAAAGATCCACAAAAAGCTCAAATTTAGTTATTTACCTACCTCAATTAATTGATGACATATATCATATTCTTACCATCAAACTCAGGCAAATTAGCAACAGGCTATTCAGCTTAGGTTATCTAGAAACCCGTGTTCCGACATAGGCTACCTGTCCGTCGAAGAGACAACAACGCGTTTCCATAGAAACCAACAGGTACATTATGGGATTTGTAGTTAGGGTTTATATGTTATCTATCTAGATTACAATTAAATTACAATTGCCCACATACTTCCAGTACAATATTTGGTGAGCAAAATTATTAACCGTAATACACATAGAATAACAATGATTAAGTGTTCTCTCGCTTGCTAGAAACACCTTATATAAATAATTAACGTTACATAAACAGTGAAATAATAATAATGATAATAGTTATAGTATTATTCTTATTCTTATTCTTATTCTTATTCTTATTATTCTTATTCTTATTATATATAACATTTAAAAATTTAAAAACACCTGTGGGTGTACATTACAAGAAACACCCTTGAATTGTATTTCGGCGTACACCGAAATTCATACGGATTGGCGGAGTCAGCATTCAACACTAACATTAAAACTGGTTTGACCCGCTGCTACTTAACTGATGCTGACGCAAAAACACGAAACAACACCAAAACTTGTAATGTTGAACAACTATGAAGAATACCGGACGCATTTTTAACTTTACTTGTCTTTGACCATCTCAAACCCGAACGCCCCGACGTCAATAACGAGCGCAACGTTGAGCTGACGTCAGTCTCTTAAACCAATCAACTCGGTCTATTTTCAGATTCGTCTTTGTATGAAGTCTGATTGGCTGGTTCGATCTACAGCAATCTTTTTTGAATTTTGTCTGGTTTGCGTGGGACTGTTTATGTGTCAGCCTGTAATTTCATCTAGTAAGACAAAGTAGCTGCATCTCTTGTCAGAGAAAGAATAAATACGACACACAAAAAAAGAGGCCAACGTGTTTGGAGGTAAGTCAATGCTTGAAAGCAACATTTTTATTACCGTTGGTCTTTAAACATGATCTAACCGTCGCTTAGTTACAGTTGGCGAGTGTTACAGTATTGTTTGCTTGCTTAATGTTAACTTTGCTAGCAGGCAAATTAACAGTAAGTTAGCAGGCGTATCGTTAACTGTAATAACTTAAGTTAGCGTAGCTCGTTGTGGATGATAATATGTTAACGTTAATAAGCACAGCTAAGTTAATATGTGCTCATTTGTTAGCTGATAACTTACGCTTGTTTGTTTCTTTGCTTCCAGGTTGAAATCCCTATGAGCTAAAGGGTCAGCCAAGATGACTATTAATTTGGGTGTGAAGGCTCTTCTCGGCTGGGTACGTTGATTCAAACTTTAGTTAGCACATGTGTTGATTCCAGCTAAGCTTATTAGATAGATGCAGTTTTATTAAACCAACCTGTCAACTGTCTTTTTGCAGGTCAACGCCATAAAGTTGTCCGACCAAGAAATAACAGTCGACGATTTACAAGATGGCACAGTCTTACTGAAAATTGTTTATATGCTGTAAGTAGGAGCAATCAGGGAGCAATGTGATGAAATGCTTGGTCTGTGTAAATATGGGACGGTTGATGACCATTGAACTACATTTTCATGCTTCTCCTGTTAGTGGGTTCTCTTGAACATATGGAAATGCTCATTCCTTAGAGTAAACCTCCATTTTATTCTTATTTCACTTTTGTGTCCTCTCAGGAAAAAGGAACCCAACTCCTGTTTCAGTACTTCTATTGAGGATCGATTCAAGCTCATTACAGACTTTGTGGAAAGTGAGTTGATCTACCTTTTTTTGTTATAAAATATCTTAAGATATAAGTTGTGATTTTATTCTAGGCTTTACGTTTACTAAAAACGTATACGCCCTTTAAACAGTGTTGGACCTTTCCTTCCCCCTGGTCCAGTCTTACCATTTCAAAAAGTTAAATTAATTTTGTTATCTTTTAAAACGGCAAAGAGCATACAATATTTCTGAAAAATGTCATTCTAGTAGCTCAGAGTAAGGCACTGGTTTTTCTGACAGTGTTGCACCAGACCACACCCTGCAACACTGATGGGTGTGGTCTGAAGTGCACCCTTTAGCACCTGTACACGTGCCAGATAATGACGTCAGAGTGTACTACTTATTTATTTATTTTTAGATTACTCTTCAAGTCTTACAGGTCGACAGATGTGGAATATTGCTTTTGCCTTTGATAATTAACTCAATTTATTTTGTTTATCAGGGGATTGCAGATTTAATACAACCAAAGGCACTTCATTATCCTGGGACAACATAAAAGATGGCATCCACCTCACAGTAGAAATTGCAAAGGTACAAAACAAAGAAATAAAAATCCACAGACGAACATAAACCAGACCCGTTCTGACTCATTCTTTGTGATACTACCAGGTGCTTTTGTTGCTTGTATACCACGACCTAATGAATGACCGCTGCACTCTGAACATGATGGAATGTGATGTGGAGGTAAGAAGAAAGCTGTTTATGTTTTATAATTGCTACTAAGTGTCATGAGTTCACCACTTAGATACATCATTTCATTCATCATGTGTTGTGATACGATTTAATTCTGTGCCTATTTATATATACATATATCTCTTTTCTGTAGCAAGAGATTGCAAACCTAACCGGTACCTTTGTAATGGAGAGCAACGGCTGCGTTTATCTCAGCAAAGGACTTGATGCCTATTTAACAAGGAGACGTAAGTCACAAAATGTGTTAACTCTTGCATTTCTTTATGATATGTCATACTAACATGCATTAGTGTCACACATGCAATGCTGCTGTATACCACTAGCGTATTCAGCTCTCTGTTTCATTCAAGCTATACAATCTGTCAATGTATTTCTCCATTCATTTCAGATTTGCCTGTCTCCCGTGAAATATTTGAGCGATCAGCAACCGTTTCGACCTCCAATGTGTCGACTATCTCCTCGCTCTTAGATGACGAGTCTCCCGTCTTCCACCGCACACAGAAAATCTCATTTGTGGACATGGAAACTGTGGCTTCCTCCTCAGTCAGGTACCAGTGTAGATTAAAATGTATTTGACACAGTGCTTATCTTATTCATTGACAGGGGAATAAGGCTTCTTTATGGGCAAAGTTAATCCAAACTTTGGTTATCAAAAGAGAGAAACAAGTGAAGGCAGATTTGTTTGTATTCTTTGTAATGAAAACTTGTAGTTTGGTTATATATGAACATGAAATCAGTTTAATCTACCATGCTTTTCTAAACTTGCACTAACTAAGATCTTTGTTTTCACATTATAACAATATGGCTAATTTTGTAAGGTTGCATATTATCAAACCATTAAAAGTGTCTAATATACATGCTATGTTAGTTATTTCATGATCCATTTATGCATTTAAGTCCTTTTGATCTGCTTTTATTCCCACAGCAAGTCTCCTCTGCAGCATATCATGGACACACCTAAATTTCAGATGAGAAAGCTGAAACGAGAGATGATCCAGGAGAGAGACTACAGAGATGGGTTGGAGAGGGAGCTGGCCAGCAAGCTAGCACTTGTTGCACAGAGAGGTAACACATTTAAGTGTTTTAAATGAAAACATTGTTAGTTGGGTTGATAAGAGAAATAAGTTAAACTCTTTGTGCTTTTTGTTTTTCTGTTTCTTTCACGAGTAATGTTTAACGAACTTGGAGTGTTCTGTCAAAGTTGTACTAAAAGTGTCGTCTCTTCCATTTAATCGATGTTCTTTGCTTACTGTGTTTTCTTCAGAGTCCCATATCAACCAGTTGCAGTATCGCCTGGATAAGCTGAAGAAAGAACAAGGTGATCAGGAGACTGTCATCGGGGAACAAATCAATGAACTTCAGACCAAGAACAATGCGTAAGTACCTAAGAACAGACATTTTTTAACTGTAGGTAAGGCCTACTTATTAATGCATGACAGAGCTAATAACACTTTTTTTTTTTTTTTTTACATCAACGATTTGTGTTCAACTTGAGAATAATATTTACGTCTACAGGCCGTGACACCAGCCCTGCTAGTTCTTGTTCTCAGATGACCCATGTCTATTTTTAATTGAAACAGACTCAGCAAGTAACCTATAAGTTACAACATGTTATTTAGTTCAGGCTACAGCAACATTATAGTCGTATACAAATGGCAAGTAAAGTTATACATTTAATTCTCACTCATTCTCTGCACACAGCATCATAATAATGTGTAACAAGTCTCATTCCTGTACCTAAACCCGTCTAAAGCATTAAGAATGTGGTTTAAAATGCGTTACATAAACTGTTTTGCTGTTGTTGTTTTTCTTCTTAGGTTACAAATGCGTCTCCATGAGATGTTAAAGGAAAATAAAAACATCAAGACTAACTCCGCACTTATGGAGCGCAAAGTTGATGAGCTGTTGGATGAAAATGGTTTACTCTCATCCCAGGTAAAGATGTGTGCAAAGTTCCTCTCTGTTAAATGTAATCTCTTTTGTCTTCTCACTTATGAGGGGGATTGCCAATCAATAACATACATGTGCAATTTGTATGTCCTTGAAAGAGTCAATATGAGCATGTGAAGTCATGTGAACATGCTGGTGCATATGATTGAGTGTTGGTCAGCACTAGTAGCAACTATATCACATTACAGAGTCTCATGTGTCCATGTTGAAAGCCATCGCGCTACCAGGTGATGGGTAGTTTACTTTAACATTCTTACTTCAATGTATGCTACAACGGAATCTACAAAGTATAGCAGCTACAAAACATATTTATGATCTGAAGCCACGTTGGTTTTTCTGTATGCGCTCTGGATTTCTCACCTTGACACCATGAGCCCAGCTGCTTTATGAAATAAGATGTAGATTGTAGGCTGTTTGAAAGGTAAGTACAGGACAGATGATGATAATCATGCAAGTTCCCCTAAAATTAGTTTCACCATGTTTGGTGTTATAATGAGAGAAATAAATGCATACATACGTCCAACACTGGACCTCAGCGGAGGTTATGGTAGGGTGGTGCTGAAATCTCTTACATTTGACATATTGTGCTATTTGTTGACTGCTGATGTGGGGGCCTCTTCTGTAACTGTTTTTTACAAATTGTAGGAATATAACTTGGGCTAAAAAAACAAATTCATTCATAAGATTGTTTTGCATTAGTCCCCGACTACAGATGGTAAAGGCTTTCTTTTCATATGTTTGCAGGTGAGAACTGTGTGTTCACAGCTGGCCATCTTTCAGGCAGAAGTTGGCAGACTGGCAGAAACCCAATCAACCGCTCAGGAGGAGTGGAGAAGCAAAACGGTTCAACTAGAGTCTGACCTTAACCAAGCTACAGCTCAAAAGGTACACCCCCATAGAAGGATTAGCTAAATCTCTGTTTGATTCCGCTTGTACCCACTAGACCTAAACTTTGTTTGATAATTGTAAGAGATTTGTGTTGATTGGAGATCATTCTACTTTTCCTTTACTCTGATTGATAGCATTTCTACACTAAGAGTTTTAATGTACTAAGCTTCTCTTTGTTTCTCAGGAGCTGCTGACTGAACAAATTCAGATCCTCCAGGGAAAGATTTCCTGTTTGGAGGATGATATAAGCAAGGCCTCTAAGGGAGAAGTAGGAGAGAATATGGGGCCTGTTATGGAGGTAAAGTCATTGATTTAATGCAGATTTGTTTATCAAATATAGTCTCAATTTTGTCAATCTTTTAAAATTATTTTTGGATTAGATGGTTACTAATATTCTCTTTTATTTTCCAGAGAGATTTGTTGGACACCGAAATCAGCAGTTTGAAGAATGAGCTTGAGAGCACATTTTGCGTTCTGAAAAAGGCTGAGGTGGAAGTTCAGCAAAGTGCTCATCAGACAGAGGTCCTGCAGCAACAACTCTCTGCTTCTGAAGAGAGGGTAAGGGGCATGAAGGAGGAGATCCAGACTAAAGAGGAACAGATGGACATTTTGAAAAATCAAAGTTTAGAGCAGTCAGAACTACTACATCAAGAAATGCAAGATTTAAAGAAGCGGGTTGAGTGTCTTAGTTCCTCGCTGAAGAGTGCAGAGCATAATCTGCAAACCAAAGAAATCTGTTTGCTGAACAGCAACTGAAGAGCACTCAGGATATGCAGGCACTCCAGGCACAGATGGTAGCATCTCAAGATGAGGTGACGAGGCTAAATGCAGAGATTCATGCTAAGGAGAAGCAAGTCATTCTGCTTAACTCCGAGACCTCAACACACTCTCAATTGCTACAGCAAGAGATTGAAAGTCTGAATAAACAAATCAGTACTATGAGCAATTCTCTTGAGATCGCCAAGGATCAGGCTCTAGCCAAAGAAGATTTGATGGCCGAGCAGGAGCAGCAGAGCACTCTGCAGATTGATGCACTTGGAAAGCACAGTGCAGGTCTTGAGCAGGAGGTTAATCGGCTGAGGGAGGAGATCCAAACTAAAGAAAACGAGGTTGACTTGTTAAAGGCTGAGGGCTGCAAGGAGTCAGAAGTGCTGCAGAAGGAGATCCAAACTGTTCGGGACCAAGTCCAAAGTTTGAACGTATCCCTGAAGACTACAATAGAGCAGGTTCAGGCTAAAGAAAACCTGCTGACTCAGAAGGAAATGGAGATGTGTCAGGAAAAAGATAAATTTCAAAACATGACGACAACCTTCGAAGATGAGACACGAGGGTTTATGGAGCAGATCCAGACTAAAGAGGAACAGCTCCAGACTAAAGAGGAACAGCTGGTCACACTACAAAAAGAGGGCGCCATACATTCTGACATGCTACAGCAAGAGATCAAATGCCTAAAACACCAACTCTCTAATATGGGTGAGTGTCTCACAAAGGCTGAGGAGAAGGTCCAGACTCAGGTGGTCATGCTCACCAAACAGGAGCAGGAGGGTGCTCATCAGGAGGAGCGTCTGCAGCAGCAACTGTCATCTTCTGAGGAAGAGGTGAGGAAGATGAAAGAGGAGATCCGTGCTAAAGAGGAACAGGTAATGCTGCTGAAGACTGACAGCTCAGAGCAGTCGGATTTGCGACATCAGGAAATCCAAGATTTAATGAAACGGGTTGAGTGTCTTAGTTCCTCGCTGAAGAGTGCAGAGCACAATCTGCAATCCAAAGAAAATCTGTTTGCTGAACAGCAACAGAAGAGCACTCAGGATATGCAGGCACTCCAGGCACAGATGGTAGCATCTCAAGATGAGGTGACGAGGCTAAATGCAGAGATTCATGCTAAGGAGAAGCAAGTCATTCTGCTTAATTCCGAGACCTCAACACACTCTCAATTGCTACAGCAAGAGATTGAAAGTCTGAATAAACAAATCAGTACTATGAGCAATTCTCTTGAGATCGCCAAGGATCAGGCTCTAGCCAAAGAAGATTTGATGGCCGAGCAGGAGCAGCAGAGCACTCTGCAGATTGATGCACTTGGAAAGCACAGTGCAGGTCTTGAGCAGGAGGTTAATCGGCTGAGGGAGGAGATCCAAACTAAAGAAAACGAGGTTGACTTGTTAAAGGCTGAGGGCTGCAAGGAGTCAGAAGTGCTGCAGAAGGAGATCCAAACTGTTCGGGACCAAGTCCAAAGTTTGAACGTATCCCTGAAGACTACAATAGAGCAGGTTCAGGCTAAAGAAAACCTGCTGACTCAGAAGGAAATGGAGATGTCTCAGGAAAAAGATAAATTTCAAAACATGACGACAACCTTCGAAGATGAGACACGAGGGTTTAAGGAGCAGATCCAGACTAAAGAGGAACAGCTGGTCACACTACAAAAAGAGGGCGCCATACATTCTGACATGCTACAGCAAGAGATCAAATGCCTACAACACCAACTCTCTAATATGGGTGAGTGTCTCACAAAGGCTGAGGAGAAGGTCCAGACTCAGGTGGTCATGCTCGCCAAACAGGAGCAGGAGGGTGCTCATCAGGAGGAGCGTCTGCAGCAGCAACTGTCATCTTCTGAGGAAGAGGTGAGGAAGATGAAAGAGGAGATCCGTGCTAAAGAGGAACAGGTAATGCTGCTGAAGACTGACAGCTCAGAGCAGTCGGATTTGCGACATCAGGAAATCCAAGATTTAATGAAACGGGTTGAGTGTCTTAGTTCCTCGCTGAAGAGTGCAGAGCACAATCTGCAATCCAAAGAAAATCTGTTTGCTGAACAGCAACAGAAGAGCACTCAGGATATGCAGGCACTCCAGGCACAGATGGTAGCATCTCAAGATGAGGTGACGAGGCTAAATGCAGAGATTCATGCTAAGGAGAAGCAAGTCATTCTGCTTAATTCCGAGACCTCAACACACTCTCAATTGCTACAGCAAGAGATTGAAAGTCTGAATAAACAAATCAGTACTATGAGCAATTCTCTTGAGATCGCCAAGGATCAGGCTCTAGCCAAAGAAGATTTGATGGCCGAGCAGGAGCAGCAGAGCACTCTGCAGATTGATGCACTTGGAAAGCACAGTGCAGGTCTTGAGCAGGAGGTTAATCGGCTGAGGGAGGAGATCCAAACTAAAGAAAACGAGGTTGACTTGTTAAAGGCTGAGGGCTGCAAGGAGTCAGAAGTACTGCAGAAGGAGATCCAAACTGTTCGGGACCAAGTCCAAAGTTTGAACGTATCCCTGAAGACTACAATAGAGCAGGTTCAGGCTAAAGAAAACCTGCTGACTCAGAAGGAAATGGAGATGTCTCAGGAAAAAGATACATTTCAAAACATGACGAAGCGTCTGCAGCAGCAACTGTCATCTTCTGATGAAGAGGTGAGGAAGATGAAAGAGGAGATCCGTGCTAAAGAGGAACAGGTGATGCTGCTGAAGACTGACAGCTCAGAGCAGTCGGATTTGCTGCGTCAAGAGATCACAGGTTTAAAGACGCAGGCGGAGACTCTTGGCTCTTTGCTGACGAAGGCTGAGGAGGATATGCGATCCAAAGAAGATCTGTTGGCTGAACAAGAGCAAGAAAATACTCAACAGAGGGAGGCTCTCCAAAGCCTACAGGAAAATGTCAGACAAGTAGAGATTCTGCATGAACAGATTTCTTCACATGAAGAAGAGATTCAAAAGCTAAAAGAATCTCAGAGTGAGAAAGAGAGCCATCTCCTCAAGGCTGAGGAGAAGCTTCAGATCCTCCAGACAGAGTCGTCCGCAGTCATCAATGATAAAGACCAAAATCTGAACACTCTAAGAGAGGAGGTTGCTAACTTGATTCAAAAAGCAAAAGAGGAAGCTGAAGCCAATGAGAAACTAATGGCTGAGATAAAAGCTGAGAGCTCCAACAAGAGAGATGCTCTCCAACATGAGATCCAGGATCTAAAAGGGGAAGTAGAAACTACTTCTCTGCATCTTCTGGCTAAAGATCAGATGTCACTTGAAACTCGGCGGGAGTCTACCGAACAGATGGCCCTCCTCCAGCAGCAGCTTGTCGCAGTAAATGCAGAGCTGGACCAATACAAAGAGACACAAGCGGCAGACCGCCGACTGAAAGGGGCTGTACAGGCTGCCACTTTAGGGAAAAGGAGGCTCTTGTTCAGGAAAAAGAACTACTCATGGCCAGGATACTGCAGGCAGAAAATAACCAGACGGCTCTGCAGAAACAACATAAAGCCGTGGTGTTTGAGAAGGACAGACTTGCTGAAACCAAGCAGGCCATAGAGAGAGAGAACGTGGCCTCTCATAAAATGGAATCTCTGCTACAGCAGGAGCTGGAAGTATTGAAAATGGAGAAAGAGAAACTTTTGAAAGGGAAGGAAAGTGACCTGCAGGAACATCTGTTAGCTAAATCTGAGGCTGCAGAACACTACGAGGCTGCAGAACACTACAAGGCACAGGTTGGTGTGACCCCAAACAATCCCCGCAGAACATGACACAATATACGACTGTATCTACATATAAAACTCGTTTATGGACAAATAATTGATTTAAATATTTATAGTTACTTGTTGATTGCACTGCAGTTTCATATGCATACTTGGTTGGTTTCTGTTTGGTGTTCTTGCTAAGATATTTGTTTTATCATCACAATGCCACAGATGGAGAAGGCCATGAGCTTCTACAATGGCAAGAAACAGCTTCTCCAGGAAAGCCAAGAGAAGATGGCTGAACTTAAGAATTCCTTGGAGGTTAAAGGGTGTGAAGTGAAGGCTACTACCAGGGAAAAGCAGCTACTTCAACTGGATTTGGACAAGTCCCAAACCAATGAGAAGACTCTTTTGAAAAGGGTGGCCAGTTTGGAAGCACAGGTTGGTATTTTGACTCATGGGGAGAGCTGACAAACAAGGAACATTTCCGAGTACATGGTCTTTGATTGCACTTTATTGCTGCTGATCTCTATCACTATACCTCTTTTATCTTTTTAGCTGGCTTTTGCTGACCGTAACCTGCGGGCACAGAACAAGATTTATGGCGCTGAAGAAAATCCAACATTGTCGGTTTACATGGAGGTTCCCAACGCACGCTCAGGTGTTCACACTAGAGCACGCGTGAAGAGAGCCACCAGCTTTGACAGCCTGGACCAGAGCTCCCTGGAAGACTCTCTGAACAGGACGAGGTAATGCACCTCTCAGAT
The DNA here is from genome assembly GCF_900634415.1 of Cottoperca gobio. Taxonomy (NCBI): domain Eukaryota; kingdom Metazoa; phylum Chordata; class Actinopteri; order Perciformes; family Bovichtidae; genus Cottoperca; species Cottoperca gobio. Next base: position 7,602,200 of record NC_041367.1, read on the forward strand.
ACGTAGCATGAAACCTTTCAGGGCTTCTTCTATCACATTATGTGCAGCTATTCTATGAAGTGATTTTAAAGATTTAAAAAATGTGTACAGTGTTATATAATCCTGTCCTTTCCATTTTTGTAGTGTTTTTGATTATTTATTTGGTTTTCAAAAAAATGATGCACACTGTGGAACCTCAAAAAACAGAATCCAGTATTCATGTTACAGCAAGATCAGTTTCAAGTCCAACAAACCTATAACCTATAAATGATATTTTACCTGCAATTGATCCAATAAATAAGATGAAATATGAAAAACACAATTTTCAGCCAAACCAACTCAACCTTTTCACCTGTTTTGTTTATAAAGTCCAAAACCCCAATCACAAATTGACCGTAACGTAGTTTAAAAAAAAAAAATTATACCTTTTGCAGGAAACTTTCAGTGCCTGATGAATCAAGCACACCGCTTGTCCGCAGTTCAGAGCGCTTGGCAGCCAGACGTCGAGGTCTACAAGCAGAATCCCTGGAAACCCTGTACTTTACACCTATAAGCAGACAGAAAAACAGGTACGTCACACAGTTGTGCTCATTATTTGCTGGTGTTTATATAATGTATAATCCAGTATTTTATCTGAAAGTATTTTTTTTTTATTACAGATGCAATTGCCCTTATTCTCCCTTCCCATTTAAACACAATTTGCTGCTTTTAGTAAAACCAAAATCACTGTTTTACTCTCCATACGATTGAGATACTTGTTTGTTTCTCTCTCCTAGGACCAGCACGGGGCACACAATGGAGCTGGATTCAACCTGGAAAAATCCAACTTCATCTGTCAAACGACGCAGGACCACACAGGTTATTAACATCACCATGACCAAGGTGGAGGAAACTCACTTGCACAATTATTGCATGTTAACAATAACGCGCACGATTGAAGATGTTACATTTGAATAATCACTTTACAGGTTAAGAGTCACAATGGCTTCTGTCTCACTGTTTCTCAAATATATTCATTATGATGATGAAACTGGATAATTTGTGCATTTTTAAGTTGGCTCTTTAACGCAGCTCTTACTTTGTTCAATAATACTTTTTAGTATAATTATATATCTTTAGCATTGCCGTGCTAGTCTTTAACCATCATACTTTTAAAAATGTAACTATACAATTGGGTTTACCTTTCACTGCTCGCTGTCCAGCAGTGTGAAAAATGCATTCAAATGGCTGAACCAAAAAATGTTTTAACTTATCAATTTCAAAACATCCTCACGTTCCAAATTCAGTAATTTTGTAGCAGTAAGTTGATTGTTGAAATCTGAAATCTGTAGAAAACCCCAGGCGGCAGTGAGCACGATGAGACGTTCTGCAGTCTGCCTTCAGCTCGCTCCCAACCAAAACTCTCCAGTGCCCACTCTGCACAACCCGTGTCTATGGAGCCGCTTGACACACCTGCCAGAAGGACTGACACTGCCAGCGACCAGCTTGTGGGTCTTCCAGGCTACAGACGGAGCACACTCCATTCACAGAGTAAGTAGATCCCTGGCTTACTCACAGGAGGTTGTACTGAAGGAGAAATTAAGCGAGAGGTCAGGCTGGAATGCAACGCTGGGACCCACAAAGACAAGTTTTTTTTTAACCCTCTTTAAATGCCTGTGGGTAACATGGAACTAGGGCTGCAACAAACTATTCTTTTCATCAATAATCAATAAGACTCTGTTTATTTAAATGTGCAGCCTGCTTTGCTATCTGTGTTGCTCTGTGAGCAGATGTGTATTACAGTTGCAGTCGTCAACAACTGAGATTTATTTTTAAAGGGGTGTGTGCTACTCTGATTTTTATTCTGCACATGTTGTCTTCAGCTCCTAGTACGTTCTGTGTCGGGGCAGAGACCGAGCCAGAGGTTGCCCCTGACGATTGGATGAGGATTGCTGAGCTCCAGTCCAGGAACAAGGCCTGCCTTCCTCATCTAAAGAGCACCTACCCTGTGGAGTCTGACGTTAGTAGAGAGGGACACGACAGGCATACAGTAGCACATACACATTAAAGATATAGTAGTTGACCACTCGAGTCATTCATATTTAAATCTTGTGACTACAGCTTTAAATAAAAGATGGTTTGAGTGTTACAATTTGTTGCACTTTCAGCACGTTATTCTTTTCCCACTAGTTTTATAAAATGCCTCTGTTTGTTCTCCTAGAAATGCCGTGGCAGTACATTCCTTTTCACCGACGAAGAACTCCGTACGGGCGACCCGTCTGACACGATTCGTCGGGCGTCAACGATGCCTGGCCAACTGCAAGATTCTATTGCCTCCCATCGGCACTCCCTCATGCTGGGACACTCTGGTGCCGCTGTCAGGTACTCGTTCGCATCGTCTGTCCTTGATGCCAGGCCAGCTGTCATCAAAACCTGCCGGCTCCCTTCAGCTGAGAAGCCCAAAGGGCACAAAGCGATCTTCATCTACGTTGTCCGTACATCAACCTTCGCCTGAGGTTGGTTTACGTCAGAATTCACAGGAATATTTGTTACATCTTGTGCATGTTGAAGCTTGAGTGAAGCGCTTTTTTCTCCAACTTTGATGATTTCCTGAGATTTCTTTCACTTGTAGTTATTTATAATGTAATTAGTTGAGAAGATTAGTGTTCAGAATTGATCCTGTTCTTATTGTTCCTGTCATAATGCTTGTCTTTGTCGCCACCCTGAAGTCCACATTTGAGGGATCCTTGTTAGAGGAGAATGTAAAAAGAGGATTATTCTCCAATAATAGTAGTCAGGCTTTTGTGTTGGTTGCTTATTTCATTGGTAATCTGAAAGTTTACTCTTAACATGAATGCAAATGTAATAAAACATTTTTTTTAAAAGACTCTGAAATGTAACTTCCTGAAACCTTCTTTGTCTTTTTCCTAACTTGTCTTTCCTCTTCTCCCTCCATCTGACAGAAAAGGGTGAGGGCCAGCTGCTTCCCCCTTCCACTCACTCCCAAAGCCAAGAACGTGATCAATGCACCAGTGAGTGTAATATATGAACACACACACAAACCTAGAATTTAGTGGTCGGTTTGAAATGACAAAATCATTTTATGGTACACAATTGTACATATAATGTTTTGCATGTGTCTCTAACAGTTTCACTTGCGTGTTATTCTTTCAGGCTGACCGGAGGCAGTCGATGATGTTCAGTATTGAAAACACGCCTCAAAAAAGCAACTACCTAAAGAAAGGGCTGAACAAGCTACGCAGCTCCACCCGGAAATCGCCAGGCAGAAGTTCAAAGAAGTCGCCCGCTCAGACATCAGCGCGTAAGTGCCAGGAAAACTTAGCTTCGCACGCTGGAGTCGGACGAACAGGAAAAATCGGCAGCTCTAAATCACCCCAGGTGGCAACTAAAGGACAGAAAGCCACCAGCAGGCCTGCAAAGTCTCCTTTGATGAGTGCTCGCAAGGTACACACACACACACACACACACACACACACACACACACACACACACACACACACACAAATCCATTCAGGGTTTTATAGGGTACCGTACTTTAAATAATATTAAAAAAAAAAAAAATTCTGTCTGGATTTAATTTGCCCATGCTTGTTGGGCTGGGAAATCTGCCTAAATGGAGTGGAGGCGGCATATTAGGCAGCAGGTATGATGTAGAATCTTAATCGGCTGATAATCAAACAGCAGCACGTCGTGGAGATACTGTGGTAAACTGTTAATATAGATTTTTTAAGGTTTTTAAACCTGTGCCATTTTTAAATGGTGTGAAGCCATCGCAACATGGTCTCTCGTTCATTTTTGTTATTTATTTTCTTATTGACAATTTGCCACTATTTGGTTATTCTAATGTATTGTTTATAGTTTTCCTAGTAGACTCTTATAGACAGACCTATCCCCACGCGCTGTGTCAGAGCTAAAGAAAGGCCTGCCTCAACATATTAGCATTCTGCTATCGGAGAAACACTGACCTGAACGAAAAACCAAACTGAATTTTGAGTAGTGTCCTGAAAGAAAGTGGTAACTTTGCACATATTGGTACAAACTACTGGAGATGGTTTATGATGTCCCTCAGTGATCTAACTAATAAAGAAAAACTACCTGATACAACCTATAAAAAAATAACTTTTTGGAAATGTGTTCAGCCTTAACATCTCAGTAACTGTTTTCAGAATCGTGTATCTGTAAATGAAGACGTACTTGCTGGAAGTCTCAAGAGGTCAATACAATTATTTTAAATGAGTGAATGAATGGTGGTTTGTTTCTTTGCACTGGCCGGTTATTGGTTTTTACGTTTTGCCATAATAACACACGGTGTGTTCATTCCACATATCAACCTAAGGGGTGTCCACACAGCATGTGACTTGAGCTTTTACTAAATGCTATCTTCATATTGTATTCAAATATTTTACTCTGTGATCTTTGGTTTAACCATGTTGTTTTAATCCCACAGATGATGAGCAGGATGAAGGTGTGAGGACTGGTTCCCAGATTGGAGTTATGATCGTCTACAGTTCTACTTGATTATACTCCCCCCCCCCCCCCCCACCCCCACAGAATGTTGTTTAATTTTGTTTTTTATATTTACAATTATTTGTCAATAAAAAAAGTTATAAATGACACACTGTGACAAAGCCTGCTTGTTGAGCCCCTTACCAGTTCTCAGTCGAGTCTGGGAATCTGAGTGCAGTTTATGGACGGTCCAGTTCTTCCTAAAGCCACAGTGTACTATCCTTATGGCACTATCTCAAAACTAGCTCTATGAATCATGTGTAATCAAATGTATGGTATTCATTGTGTTTGGATGCGTTCACGTAATCTGAATTAATTCTGACAATTTGCTCCAACTAACAATTAAATAAGTGTTTTTAAAGTAAGCTAGCTCATTAGGTCAGCTCAAAATCAATTTGTGTTTTGGTCTGTTTTGCTTACTTGTTTGAATGAGCTATCTTAATTTAAGCATATGTATTACATAGGAAGTCCATCTTGATAAATCCAATGTATTTTCTACCTACTTTTAAGTTCAAAGCATTTGATTCGACTGGTTGAGCAGCTCAAATTCTCTGACCTGGTGGTTAAACAACTTCTAATTGCTGAGAAATAATTGAATCAGTTTCCTTTATTAGGGATGATACTATTATTACTAATGATAAAGGCTGACAGGGAAAATGATGTGACAGTTGTATAAAGATCCCAAGATATCCCTGGAATTGTATTCCAGACAATAGTTTAGTCCACTAAACAATATTGTGTTCTATTAATGTTATGAATTGAAAGGTGTAGGCACTGAAGTCAAGTGTGTTTTCCCTTGAAGGTGTCCGTTCAATGTAATCCATAATGCAAACTATTCTGGTTCATAGTAAAGCTCTCATTTCAACACATGAAATTAGGTCACATGAGTTTCTGACTATTGAGAAACTATTTTACTTCCGGTATACGCCTCAAAACCTCCAGAATAAAAGTCAAATATTTACAGTTTTTGTAGTATCGACGTGTTCATTCATCGTCATACCTAGTAAAGTAGTACTTAGTTTGTATAATTGTTTTAATTAATAGTGGAGGCTAAATCATGCACTGACAAAGTAGCATACATGAGTGTGTGTGTGTGTATGTAGCCTATACATGTCTGCATGCTCCTGACTTAATCCGCCTGTTTCTGCTCTGTTTATCTATTTAAATCTGTTTAATTTGTAGCTTTGTAAGGAAAAACCTTAAAGTACAATAATGACAACATTAGTGTGTAAGTAAATTGATATTTGATTTGTGGATTGAAATGAATGGTTTGTCACCGCTGTACAATTTGGCTTAATTTGAAGGCCTAAGGTTTTTTATTTAATTTTTTTATCTTGCAAAACTACAGATCTGATGACATGAGGATAAAGTACAGGTCAAACTGAGTATTTAGTATTGTGTCATTTGACAAAAAAGTTCAAAATGTATATGAAGTGTTTCTTGCATATATAAATGAGATGATATGAGGGTAAAGTATGTGTAAGGATGAGCATTTTGATATATTAATTGCATTATTGTGGATGTTAAAGTGATGTTATGTCCTTATTTGCGTATTTGTTAAGATTGTGCTTTTATTCTGAAGTGGTCCGGAAGTCGTCATGTTGATGTTGGCGGAACACAAACCGAAAGTTAGACCTGACAAAACGAAGAAGAGATAAGTTCAAATGGATAACCTGTGAAATGACGTTACAGTTTATAGTTTATTTTCTTTACAATTATTATCCGCTGGGAAACGTTTATTTCTAACGCTTCCATGTATTCATAAATACGTCATGTTATCTTAAGTAATAATGTTAGCATAGCAGCAAGGGCGGACAGCGACCGCCTTCATCTTGGCTCCGTGGATTCATTTTTGGACGTAAAGTTATTGCGACGAGTAGAATTTAGTTTCCTTAAATCCATTACACAATTGCGGTGTAGGAGTCTGCTGCTACCAGGGACATGGAAACTGAAGTTGAAAGGTGAGTGTTGTCGCACACATCGAAGAAGAGTTTACCTGCCATCTTTAATCCTCTGTCACTTTAAGACATTTCACACAAGCGACGTTTCTGTTCTTTCTAAAATCTTAACTCAGCTAAATTATGCATCTTTTAAAGTTTTTTTGTTGATTTATCTTAATGTTTTATTACATTAGACGTTAATTAACTACTTATGTAGGTGTATTCAAGTATTCATGCTGCTTTTTTACACCGGCGTACGAGTTTTTTCAACTGTCACTTCTGAATTGAATCCTATTTCCGCCCATGTGATTTCTCTTGTTGTGAGAAACTCTCGTAATAATGATTTAGTATCGTAAAAATAATGAGATGAGAAACTTTCCTATGTCATTATTATGAGAAAGCTTCTCGTTATATTATTAGATACAAACTCATTATTAGTTTCTTGTTGTTTTGAAATACTTACATTAACTCAAATACCATACTAAGCCATTATTCTGAGATACGTTTGTCAATATAATGACTAGGATCAGGGCAAAATCTTTAATTTTCTCTGGCTTTTTTACATTTGCGTCAAATGTTTTTTTACATCTTGTCAAAAATATTCAGTCAGTCTTTGATTATCTACCGGACTTATGATTGTATTCTTCGACATTCATCCTATTACAATTGAATTGGTCATTAATGCCACACCCACTGGCAACACTATCTTTTCGCCCCCCTCAGCTTCTTTAGGCAGGAGAGTGAGGAAGATGACGAAGAGGAAAAGAAGAAGTTCAAGAGGCCAAGCTCCAGCTATGGTTCAATGAAGAGTGACAGCGATGATGTGATGGAGGAGGAGGAGGAGGGGGGAAATGAAGAAGAGGGAAATGAAGAAGAGGTTGCCGACGCCTTCCAACCTCCATTCCCTTTCGTGCTACCTGAAGCGACTACTCATGAGGGGACAGGGTATTGTGTCTTCCTTTGATATTTAAGCATCATCATCTAACTCCTACCAAAAAGTCACAGGCTCCTCCCACAATGCAACACACAGTGTACTTAAGACGTAAAGAAAGAAAGAAAATAGTGCAAGAGACATAATGGTGCACGTAAAATGCAGGTACAGGTAGGGTTCCTTTCATGTTTCTTTTTCTGAACAGCTGAAGCTACATATTTAATGTTTTATGATTATCTGCTACTTATACTGAACTGTGAATTGTTAACACCCAACATGCATTATACCCAAGATTTAATAACTATTCACACTTCCCATATGCAGTTATATATGTATACAGTATAAGTACAGTTCCCATACAGGCATAGCTGCCGTCAGTTCATAATCAAGGGTTTGTCAGGTTTCCTGGCCGTGTCACATTAGGCAGCTTCATGCAGCTTTCAGTGCTGATGTTTTCAACACTTCAGCCAACATGTTAAGGGGAGGATCAACTTGTAAACACAATAAGTACAATAATACGTTTTTTGTTAAAAGCAGAGGCTTGGATCTTTATTGCTCCAAACACCTGAGTCCACTGCGTGATATTTTGAAGGGAGAAGTCGCTTCCAGTGATGTTAATGTTAATGTGCCTCATTTTTTGCCAGGCTGCAGATGATTCGCTCAGACTCTCCAGAGACCCTCTACACCATGACCACGCAGCATACCAAACTACCGGGAGCTCTCGTCATTGACACCAGGTGAAGCGCGCACACGCACGCACACGCTCACACACACACACACGTGTTGTCTGTCATGAATCTGGATTTGTCAATGCAGGTTAATGTCAGAATTATATTTGTTGTATCTGTTAATAATCAGTGGAAATCTTTTCATTGCTTCCAAAATTCACCACTTGACTCAATTTAAACATTTGTTTATTTCTTACCTTTCTTCCTGTTGTCTATCAGGTCTTCTGATCTGGGGGATTTCTCAGAAGATGCTGAGGATGATGCAGATGACGTTTTGGTTGCTGATTCCCCAGAACCTCCTCACCCTGTTGAACCAGATGACACAACGCAGATGGATGAGAACAGCCAGCCGGGCAAACTTCACCCGGAACAGGACCTGCCCCACATATTCAAGGTTAGTGCATCACAGTGGCTTTGCGATGCCTAATCTTTTATTTTCCTTTGTTGTTGTTTTGGTCTCAAGATGTCTAACTGTATTGGCCCAAACTAAAAAAACTTCACCTATTCCCATTTATTACATTACATTTACATATCATAAAAATGTAATAGTTGCATCTCCTTATTTCAGCATTTCTGTGAGACAACATGTTAACTTGCGTTTCATACCTTTCGCTGTGTCTGCAGAGTATCCAAAGTGTGTTGACAGGCCTCGACTGGGAAGAGCTTATACAATTTAAGACGTGGTTCTACCAGTGGCAACCAGGCATAACCCTGCAGCAGACGATGGAGGGAGACCTTCTTGATTTTGTGGACAAGATCCTGGAGATACTCGGTAAGCCAACACATGGACGTACAGTGTGAATTGTGCAAATGCTGTACAAATAGAGATAACAAGTTAGAGAAACTAATTTAGATTATTGAGATGACAGATGTGAAGAGAAATGTGTTGTAACACTGGAATAGTTATTGTTACATTAACGATACAAATGATACAGCCTTGTGGAGAAGACAGGGACTGATTCACTGTCAGTGATTGCTTACTAGTTTTAATTTTTTATTAAAATTGTGTATTGCAGGACAGGAGCATTCCCTGCAGCATACAATGAGTGCCCTAGAAAGTGTCAACAAGAAACCAGAGGCAGACAAACTGCGGAGTCTGTGCAAGAGAGGCAAGTAAACTGTAATACTGGTGAACGGTGTTTGTTGTGTTTGAATGACTTTTGATGACACAACTTATATTTGCTATACATACTATTTTCACAAAAAGTAATTTAACTGCACAGAGACCGCTCTCTCTATGAATTTGTGTGTATGGTGTCTAAAGTTACTCAAAATAGATGAATTTGAATTGTTTCGCTAAAGAAAGGTTTAATTCATGAAGTATGAAATGCTTCTCGATACCAGTTTCAAATGAACAATACAAATGTTGACCATGTGATTTAAAGCCTTACTTATACCGTGGTCTGGGTGAATACTCAATTCTGATTGGCTGCAGGATGTCCAATAAAGTGTCTGTCTGTCTGTCTGTCTGTCTGTCTGTCTGTCTGTCTCTCTGTCTTTCTGTCTGTCTCTCTGTCTGTCTGTCTGTCTGTCTCTCTGTCTGTCTGTCTGTCTGTCTTTCTGTCTGTCTCTGTCTCTCTGTCTGTCTGTCTCTCTGTCTGTCTGTCTCTCTGTCTTTCTGTCTGTCTGTCTCTCTGTCTGTTTGTCTCTCTGTCTGTCTCTCTGTCTGTTTGTCTCTCTGTCTGTCTCTCTGTCTGTTTGTCTCTCTGTCTCTCTGTCTGTCTCTCTGTCTGTCTGTCTGTCTCTCTGTCTCTCTGTCTGTCTGTCTGTCTGTCTGATAATGGACATCTACTAAGTAGTTTCAGGCTGCATGGACTCCATTTACAATGTATTGCAGTATGTTAATAAGTGTATATCTAATTAGAATAATTAGCAACTTTTCATTTCAGTGACCCGTCCACTGAACACCACAGGATGGTGACTGTAACGTACAAGTTGCAAGAAGTCCACTGTCCCTCTGAACTTACTGATACTTTGTGCCACAGAAGTGATCATCTCACACTTCAGCCTCTGGCTAACAGTACACATTTGTTCGTGAGAATCTTGATATGGATTTTGGGACGATGACATGGCTGGATAGCTTTAAGGTCTTTCTGTTAAACAAACTGTCAAAAACATATTTACTGTTTGTCAATCCTACACAATGTTATTGAATCTTCAAAGCTTTCTGGCTCATAGCTGAGCAGACTAGAGATACGATGCCAAGTAGTATCTAAGGTTGGTCCTATTTACTGAAGTGGTAAACAACGTTTCCATTGCATCGGATGGTAATCATTGTTCCAGGTATTAGTCAAACCCCCAGGTGATACCAGGGAAACTGAATTATGGCTTGTGGAAAAAGATTTTGATTGGAAAACGCATGAAAATATAAAGAAATGGTTTTTGTTTAGCAAGCGGCCATGGTAAAAGTTGGGAGAATGCCCATCCAGGTATCCATAATCAGGAATTTGCCTCAGGTGGTGCTGGCCTCCACGTCCTCCATTAATCCCTCAAGTAGAAATAGGATCCAGGGTTTAGGGTTGATTGTGGGATGTCTTCTGATGAGAATGTGTGCAGAAACATGAGACGACCATAACTATGCAGAGTGATGGTGAAGCAGAAAGATTATTCATCCAATGTGAGATTCACATTTCAGACCTCATGTCGTTTTCTTACTTTACACTTTATCTTTCTCCTCCGCCAGCGTTGCTCCGTTTTCAACTGAAGCAACATCTGGTCAAAAAGTACCAAGTTATCCACGAGGGGGTCATTCGAGCCGGAAGACAGAATCTTTTAGATACCGTCTACGTTGAGCCCCAGATTTCCACTTGCGGTTACGGAGGAGTTGACCCCTCCCATGAGTTGCGACGCCACCCACCGTTACCTCTCCAGGTCCCCAGTGCCGACACCTTCGTGGCCGTGAACGATCTCTTCCGACTACCAAAGAACGATGGTCAGCCGGTGAGGACAGTGTTAACCACTGGGATTGCAGGCGTCGGCATGTCTGTCTCTGTGGGGAAATTCTCCCTGGATTGGGCAGAACAGCGTGCAAATAAGGTGAATCAACAACAAAAGGTTTTATTTTCTTGACTTGGATGTTGTGACTGACACCATTTTCCTCTCCGTGTTCGCTCAGGATCTGCAGTTTGTCTTCAAAGTTTCATTCCGAACTTTGTGGTTCCTGCGAAACAAAGAACCTCTTTCACAGAAGATGTCCATCATGGAAGTGATAGCAAGAAATTATTCCGAGTGCAAAGACATGAAATACCTGGAAGACAAGGATTGTAAATTTCTCATCATAATGGACTCGTTTGATTGTTACCAAGCTCCTCTGGACTGGCAGGTATTTCATCTGCACACTTACAGCTGAGACAAATCACATTTGTAACTTAAGATATCTATATCAATTGGCAGTTTTTAAAGATGAGCCAACAGTTGGTTAATAAAGTATATTGTGTCGTATCTTAAGCGAAGGTTAATCTTAACAAATGATGACCAAGAACTCATATATTCCTTAAATTAATCTGTTTTTTCTCTTTAGAATGCTCCAGAAATAAATGACAATTACACCAAAGCCCATCCCGACGTCCTGATTGTAAATATCATCCGAGGTACTCTGCTGCGCGGCGCCCGCGTATGGATCCTGGGGAGACGGGCGGCTGTCTCACAAATACCGTCTCAATTCATAGACGTTGTCACAGAAATCCAGGGCTTCAGGTGTGTGTATTTGCTTCTGTTTTGGCATTGTGTTTCTACTTATTGTATGATTATGTACAGTAATCAGAGTTAAATAACTTCATCTTCTATGTTTCACTCCAGTGATGAGATGAAAGATGAATACCTGACCAAGCGTTTTGACAATGCAGACCTCGCAGCGAAGATCGTGGCACATTATAAGCTCCTACCGTCACTCAAAATGCTCGCTCGACATCCCTTTGTGTGCTGGATGATAGCCACCGTGTTCGAGCGCTGCTTCCGTTATCAGGGCTATGGGGGGGAGCCCCCCAGGCTGACGCCGTTCTAGCGTCAATATTATGATTGTCCAGACCAATCGCAGGCTGCAGTTCTACTATGGAAAGGGGGAAGAACAACCGGTAACGTGCTTTCGTCTTTTAAAGTGACCTAATTCCCTTAACTTCATTCATTCACAAATAAAACACTTAATTTTTACCACACATGTCCCGTCAGTCATTTTATATTTGGTACTAGAATTAAATGAATATTTTGTAATTTATTTGTTACGAGCAGATGTTTATTTGGGGGATATAACATCATGAACACCTGTACCATCTGACACAATAGATCTGAAAAGAATATCTTTATGAAGCTTATCATCTTCAATATTCGTTGCGTGTTTTTTGCCCCCCTTTACGTTGCAATATATTCAACAATAATCCAAACGGCTGCCTCTGTTATTTCGCTGTCCCCCTTTTTTTAACTCAGAATTGGTCCAAAGAAGACAAACACCTGCTGACACAGATGGGGAAGATGGCCTTCATGATGCTGGAGAGGAATACCAGCGTGTTCTTTGAAGAGGACGTGAAAGAGTACAGTCTGAACTTGACGGAGCTGACGGTGTTGTCCGGCCTGTGCACTGAGCTCCCTGCTGCAGCCTCAAATGGGAAGAGGACATTCTGCTTTATACACTTCAGCTTCCAGGTAAAAGTCTTTTCATCTCACAGTACCTACACCTACATCTATACACAGAAGAACATTTCCCAGGGAGCAGCAGAGACATGCCCTGAGGCAACCCCAAAGGATTCACACTTAATCTCACCCAACGTCTTCTCTCCTCCAGGAGTTCATGGCCGCTCTGTACGTCTTCACGATGTTTCGCTCGGAGGCCAAGAATGTTCTGGACAAACCCAAGCGCTTCACCTCCAAATCAGCGGCAGGCCTGCTCCAGTGTGCCGTGGCGCGAACCCTCGGCTCGCCGCTGGGCGACTACGACATGTTCCTGCGCTTTCTGTGCGGCTTATTTTCCCCGGAATGCCACGACAGTCTGCTGGGTGGTAATCTCTTCCGCCGCCACTCGCCGAAGGTGGGCGGTTTGGATGCGGCGAAGCGGCTGCTGGAGCAGACGATAAAGACTGCTGAAGAAAAGAATAGAGACCGGGTGGAAAACTTGAAGGAATGCCTCAGAGAAATGATCCAGTATGATGAGTGAGTTGGGGTTCCCTTTATATGGAGATGAAGGATAAAAGAGTAGTACAGCCTGCTCTGTCATAGAAATCACGAGTCTGATGCTCAAAACACGCCGACACTAACATGTTGGAGTGGAGTTTATGCAAAACTACATTATGTCTGTCATGTCTTACGATGTGGACGAACAGATTTAACTTAAAGGTACAATGTGTAGTTCTCAGCCAGCTGCTCCAAAGCAATAGAGGCCAGTATTTCACCTCCAAATATTATATCTCCGTTGTTGGCGTTTTGCACATTTATTGTATTATGCTTTTAGAGTATTCTAATTTATTCTTTATATTGAGTATTGTATTCTATACCTATATAGCTCTCTCTGCTGCTGTGTAATGTCAGTCAGTCAATTCATCTAAACTGCTGAAACTCTGAGAGCCAGTCAAAACAACACTACTATTTAATAATCTTCACATGGGGCTTGTCCATCTGTGTTTACTGTAGCACCAGGGACTGTACGCTCCGTGTAACATTATGTTAGTTTGTTTATTGGACTAAATCCAAACTGAGAGCTGCGAGTACGAGGTGAGGGTGCGGGTCGTTTACTCGTTTCTGCCACTTGGTGTATGGTATTCGAAAAACAAAATATAAAACAGACACAGAACATGGCTGTAGTATTGACAAGCCAGTCTGGGCGGCTGTACCTTCTCTACCTCTGGTCTGTATAGACGGAATCGGAGTTTCGGGCTTCCGGGCCTAGAAAAGTGAGCACCAACTCTACAAGGTCCGCCATATTGGATTTCTTCTCTACGTGTTTACATTTTACTTAGCTTATTCTTCAAGCGTGTCGTAAACAAACCCACTACTCTACAATGAGTTCTTTCTTACACATTGTACCTTTAAACCAGCTGTTTTTCTTCTCCTCAACTAAATATAGTGGAATGACAAAAGAGTGAACTGTTTAGACGTTTGGGAAATGTAAACTAAGCAGTAGGTAAGTTTACAAATGACATCTGGATGAAAAGAAATGGTGAATGGGTGAATGATGATCTTTTTTCTTAAATAGGTTTGGCTTTAAATCATACTGTGTATGCACATGTGTCTGTTTATGTGGCTTTTGGCGCTGCTTTTGTACTTGCTGAGTTTATAAATGGGTTGTTCTGTCTACATTTTAGACAATCCATTGATACAGAATAGATTGTGTGGGAATGTGTTTATCCCTTAGGGTGTTGCATATAACCACCTGACACAGAGGTGATAATAAGACAGACTAAAGGGTGAATTCCAGAAATGAACTTGTGTTTTAACCGTGGAAAAAAAATGTCATTGTGTTCCTGTCTTCCCTGAAAAATGATTTCAGGCTCGTGTGTGTGTGTGTGTTTTTGAGAACATCAGAATGATGAGGTGAAAATGGATGATATGTTCTGTGCACTTGAGGTTCAACCTCCTAATGGACTTCAGTCCATTCAGTCATTTCTTTGGTTCTTCTTGTGTTTGTTTTAAGTTGAGTGTCATCTCCGACTCTGAGTTTTATTGAGATGTTAAATTGTTGACACAGTTTTTTTATTAAACATGTAAAAAAACAAAATGAATTAACAAGTGTTTTTTTTTAAATTGCATGAATAATATTGAACAAGAACCTGCATTACATTACTTATAATATTGGTAAGAACAATAAATCAGTCAGTTATTCAAAAGTGCATTAAAAAGAAGTCTAATATTCAATGAAAATGAATATCAAAGGGAATATTGATGTAGTCATAGAAGAGACGAGAGCACAGGATGGAGTTCTCAGTGCTCCAGGGCACTAATCCAGCTTTTGGCTTCCTGGAACCAGCAACAGGAGACCTGCATCTTTATGCAAAAAAAAAAGATATAGAGAGTTTGTGCATGTTGAAACCAGCGGTGCCACCAGAGAATTTATACCCTATAAATAAATATAATATTGGGCCTCAATAAATCACCCATATGGGCCACATTTCTGTAACAAACAACACCTACAAAACCCATTTGATGACCCTAATTAAAGTTAATCTTTGCAGGCTGAAATCTCTACTGTAGTCCGATGTTATTTACCTTAAACGTGATTAATGATTAAATTAAATGAGAATAAAGATGCATCACTTAAATTATAACCAACAAAAGATGCACTACCGTTAGTAACCAAAGGATGGCAGCAACTGTCTTTATTTTCAAGACCTTAGACCCGGGTGTCAAACTCATTTCAGTTCAGGGGCCACATACAGCACAATTTGATCTCAAGTGGGCCGGACCAGTAAAATCATATCATAATAACATATAAATAAGTGTTTCAAGTGTTTCCCTTTGTTTTAGTGCAAAAAAAGTACAAGTGCATTCTGAAAATGTTCACATTTAATGAACTATCTTTTTACAAAACATGATGAACCTGAGATTTAAAGAAAAAAAGGCTCAATTTCAACAATATTGTGCTTCAGTTTATCATTTACAAGTGCATTACAATGTATCTACGCAGGCACAAAACATTTTGTCACAGGTATCTGGAACAGTATTTTACTTAATTTAACTAATTTGTACACTTGTGCCGGACTGGACCCAATGGTGGGCCGGTTTTGGCCCCCGGGCCGCATGTTTGACACCCCTACCTTAGACACTTAATTATCATTGTAGGCTTACAACTAATTTACATTTGATTACTTTCAGTGACCAGCACTTACTTGACCTAAATGTCAGTAAATATACTGAAAACACAGGTAAACTCATGGATTTGTTCTACAGAGATAGAATAATAGAAGCTACAATATATAATGCTGGTTCTGTGTCAGCCGGGGTTCAAATGTCATCATGTGTCTGTTAGTTTGGACTCTGTCTTACTCTGAACCCGCGAGAGACGGCGAAGTCTGTAAACACCATCCGGGAGTTTCTGTTTTCCATGAGGGGGGAGAACACAAACACACCACACACGATCTAATCAGCTTCAGCAAAGTGTTTGGTGTGCAGCGGTTGTGAGTCTACATTGTACAACTTAAATTGAATGTGCTTCATGAAATATTTGTGTGCAGCCTGAAGAAAACTCCTTTCTGTCGCGGCAGGTCTGAACTACAGGAAGTCACCTCTGGAGGAAAAATAACCAGTCAGACTGAAAACGCTCCAACTTAGATCAAAGTGCAGGAAATGTAGGGCAGACATTATTGTTATGGTTAACACATACACACCTGCGAGATAAGTTTAATACAGTTCACTTCCTGTGTGTTGCACACACAGTAATGTCCGTTTTTTGAAGTGTGTTGTGTCCTGCTCAACCTTCTGCACATTTTCCTTCAGGAAATAATTCAGTAGATTAATCAAATGAAGGAAAATTAAATGTAGCCAACAATAATGTCCCCCATGGCATAAAGGTGATGCTGTGCAGGTTTGACTGACACCAGACAGGCAGTCCAGTTTTCATCTCCATCTACGCCAAGGAATCCTTATCTGACCTCAGATAAGTGGTGGCGATCAGCACCACGGTAAAAACGCGGAGGCATGCAGACATGACAGCATGCTCACACTCATCACATGCATTCAATCACCTCCTTTGAAAAAGCAGATTTGACACATCTTCATAGTGGATTATATGTATAAATAATAAATGTGAGATGTTGAGATGCTTTTTCTTCTTAAAGTAATCACTGTAAGTGTGTTTCAGGATCATCTTCAGCTGTTCCGCTTCATTGCCTCATGATGGCATTGTGTTTGTGTCCTGTCTTCAACATTGAATGTTTCACTGTATTTCATTGAACAGGAATCAGGTTTCGTGCAGGTTCATAGTTTGTTGTATTTTTTGTGATTTGGATGTAAAAGATTTCACAGTTTCACATTTCACAGGATATCAGTTTTTTTCTGCCCACATGTTGGATGGATGGATTTTATTATGCTCCCCAATTACAAAAGAACAGCACAATAAAATAGTAATGTAGCCACATAACACGTCAGGACGTTGTATCACGGACGTGGCACTCAGAGTTCACTGTGTTACTGAGCTTTTGAAGTTCCTGGAACAGGACTGGTAGGACTGGTTCAGAAAACAGGAATTGTCCATCTCTGTGTGTTGCGGGGAGTACATTCCCTCTTTTCACATTCTGGTGTGATAAAATCATTCTCAATAATTAGCCAAATCACATAGCTTTAGATTGTTTGTGCCCGCTTCATGCAGGTGGAGTTAGGGTCATGGCAGCAGCATGAACGGTGAATGCCGCGATGCTGATTTGACGCTTGACTTCCTCCCAGGCCTTCTCTGCATCAGCTGAGTTCTCGATGTCAAACAATGCATCGTAGATCCCAGGGAAAGACTCCCCTGCGTATTTATTATGTCTGCTGGGAGCAAAAATCACATGCCTGAAACGGAGAAGAGGGTATGCAGTATGAGTTATGCAGGATGGTTCTTGTCTATTCAAAGTGCATTTCATCAGCTTCAAACCCACGTTACCTGATTGTGGCCCAATAAAGAAACCGCAACTAGTAGAAATCACTACTTAAGATATAATTGGTTTAAAAATGATAGTAAAAATGTGTCAGATGAAGACAACAGAATGAATGTAAACTTGGCTTTAATGTAGGAGAAAATGTAAACTTGGAAAAATAATGGTCTTTATCTCCACCTCTTATATGATTAACAAGCCCGTCCCACAGTCTTCTTCGAGTCAGCTGCTAAAACTACATCCGCTAATATCGACTATGCTTAAATTAAACGTTGGTGGGAGAGTGTAAGAGAGATAATGGGCCTGCTACTAATTATTTCTAAGCAGTTGTTCGATAACAGGATAAAAGAAACTAGTTATTTTTCAGGCTTTTCTAATCTTTTCCTTTTTCCTCAGTGAGTCACTGGGCTAGTTTCACACCTTTAAATGTTGGACTCTGGTTGAACTAGAAACAACCAATAGGCATATGCAACTTTTTTTATTAAGGTAAGATAAAATAATTTTAGATCTCTGGCTTATGTTTGCTGTGACTGAATTGCGATGGACCTGCTGTGCTAAAGGTGAAGAGTTGAACAGCGACACACATGTGGTTGGTGTTGGGTTCGGGTTAGAGAGAGAGAGAGAGAGAGGTGAGTGTGCTGTGTGGATTCTGTAGCAGGGCACTTTATATGTCTGTGTGTGTGTGTGTGTGTGTGTGTCTGTGTGTGACTGTCTCTAACCTGTAGAACGGTCTGCCAGGTAAGCCTAGGGGGTCTATGAAGGCTCTCTCCAGATACATGAGCTGATCATTCATGACACGTACCTGCAGAGGACTGATAGACATGCACAACATTATTTTTGACATTATATTTAGAGGTGTCTTTAATATTCTGCCACCTCGTGCTGTATTGCATTTACATAGATTGCACGTATGTACCTAATAAAGTGGCCACTGTGTGTACATATGTAAACTAGAGCATGCGCACCAACATATTTCATCATTACACACCTAAAATGTATGAAATGTTAAACACATTCTCACTCTGCTTTGTTGACAGTCTGCAGGCGCTCATGGAAGTCGCTGGCTGCAACAGTGAAGTTCTCCACAGCGGAAAACAAGGAATCTGAAAATATAATGCGAATTTCTCGGAAAAGTCAGAAGTTTGGCCTTCTCATTCAAACTGTTGAACTAAACCTAAACTTGATAATCAATTAGCATAGTCTGAGCACACAGTGACCGAAGTCAACTCACCAAAAGACACCTTATACATGGTCATCTCCTCTGGGTGCCTCTGTGCCAGCAGTGCGATGCTCTGTGCATACTTCCCGAGCGCGTCTGCATACTGGTTGACATCGAGAGGGAGGAGCAGGGAATCGGCCAATTGGAAGATGAGCCCCCCTCTCACCTGGGCCACTGCCCGAAGCCTCTTGAACGAGGGGTCGTAAAACTTCTCCACTATCTCGAAGGTTTCGTACACACTGTGATAGACTGGATAACTGCTGTACCGCTCGGTTTTCTGAAAGCACAGAGGAAGGACATCCCACTGAGTTACACAGACACCATGGGGGCTCACAGTAAACCTTATCATAAAGTACAGATAGATACAATGATTTATGAATACACTCAGAAAGGAAGTAGAGTAGATATCACAATGAAGCTGCTAACACATGCAAGACAAAACCTCCATTAAAGAGAAAAAGAGAATATGCAAATATTGCAAACTAACAAACATATTCTCCTCATATTCACAGAATCGCATATGAAAGCAGTTACACTGACATACATATAGTATTCACAAGGAGCATTAAAATCCCACTGATTCAAAAAACATCTGCTGAGTAAATCCAAACCATAGAATGAATATGCATATGCGTTAACAATACAGACAGATATGATTAACCACATACAGCAATATACCTTAATGTTAATAACAAAGATGCTATTCAGATGAATCTGTAAGTGCGGCGTGCCTCACCTTGTTCTTAGTGTATCTCGATCTTCCTGCAGCAATTCCCAGACGGATAAAATAGGCCTCAAAATCACTGCCTGACCCGAGTTTACTGATCCTACAGTGCACCAGAGTGGATCATTTCTTGATGACACATTTTACATTCAAAACGTGTTTGTTTGTGTACATTCTGACCAGAACAACTTTGTACCTGGGTGCATCACGGTCATTCGTCCAGTTGTCCCTCTTATGCCAACTGTCGTACAGAGAAACTCCCTCTTCTCCTTCCTCTGGACTGGCTATCTACATGCAAACATAGAAGGAAAGAGAAGAGCCAGAGAGAAAGATAAGAATACAGCACAAGCGTGAAAGGCAAAATTAATTTACTCAAATCAGTTTCAGATGTAGCCTCCTTTTGTTTCTGCTCACCTGCTTGGTGAGGTCGTACACTAAAGTGTGTAGCGAAGGAGTGCAGTCAACCCTCAGTGTGTACATTCCTGGAATTTAACATTTACACACACATGAGTCGCATCAAAAATAATTCAGTCTCAACATTGTTTGTAATTCATTGAGAATATGGAGCTGTGCACACAAACACACTCACCCTCAATGGCAGAGTCAGCATTGATGTAGGCCACAGCTCTCTCCTGCAGCAGCTTGGCGTTATCCTATTGAGAAGGGTGAAGTGTGGTCAGTGTGTGTGTGTGTGTTTGTGTGTTTGTGTACACGTGTAAGTGTGTAAGGGTGTATGAGTACCTCTGCCCATTCTGTAGATCCCTGCAATCCAAACTCTTCTGCATCCCAGCTGGCAAATATTAATGTCCTCCTAGGCCTCCAGCCTACACACACACACACACACACACACACACACACACACACACACACACACACACACACACACACACACACACACACACACACACACACACTGAGTACTGGCTATTGACACCATCATTCACTCACACACTTGCAGAGACGTACCTTTACTGAGCAGCCTGCCAGC
The DNA here is from genome assembly GCF_900634415.1 of Cottoperca gobio. Taxonomy (NCBI): domain Eukaryota; kingdom Metazoa; phylum Chordata; class Actinopteri; order Perciformes; family Bovichtidae; genus Cottoperca; species Cottoperca gobio. The sequence goes on from NC_041367.1 coordinate 7,622,769, forward strand.
GCTCCTGACAGTTTCGTGAACCACTGCAGCACCAGACATGGGATCAATTCCTCCAAACACCCAGGCATCCCGGTGCCCACCCAGAATCACATACCTGTCTACACACACACACACACACACACACACACACACACACACACACACACACACACACACACACACACACACACACACACACACACACACACACAGTGTCCATATTGACATTATTAGTGATACTTGGATATGTTGCTCAAAGCTTTAATGAAGGATTAGAGCAGGTTGGGGTTGTGGTACTACACCTGGCTCCAGAGCTCCTCTAATCCTGCCGATGACGTTGTAGATTCTGGTTACCTGGTTGTTGGTGTGGATGTTCATACGCACCTTCCTGAGACAAATTATGGAAGGGATGAAATGCACACGGGAGATCAATTGAGTTATTTCTAACAGGAAATTAGCAACATTTGGAGATAAAAAACAGTTTGAGTGTTGTTCTGCTTGTTTTTTTCAGTGCACAGCAGCCTCATTAGCAGGTTCATTGTGTTTATGTCATACAATGCAGACACAGATAGATAAACAAAGGATAATAGAGAAGAGGAAGGCAGGGAATAGGGATACAACACTCTCAAATGGAAGCATGGAAGACCTTTGAAATGAAATGTTTTGCACCTCAAAATTCACTTCTACAGAAAAATAATGAAGCACAAAAAGACCTAGTTACTGTTGTACATCTTTTATGTGTGCAGCTTGCTTGTGTGTGGATGTGTTATGTATGTTTCTCACACTCAGGAGGTACAAGGACCTCCTTTGTACGTCAGTTGGCTACTTGCCACCGGGTCATTAAAGCTGAGCAGGAGAAAAAGAGCAACAAAAGCGGAGAGACAATTCTAAAACCACTAAAGAGCGAAGGCAGCTGTGAAGCAGGAGCAGAGAGATCGTGGTGAGAATAAAATAAATATGTAGGCGGAGAGGAGAATCACGTTATCACAGGGTGAAGTGGTCACAAGTGATCCCTTTGACACTGGACGTATAAAGCTTAACTTAAACACTTACTGGCTCTTGAATTCGTCCGTAAATCCTGGACCAATCCTGTAGGAGACATTCAAACCTCCTTTCCAGTTGTTGGGTGGAATGGGACCTCCCATGTTCCTGTTGAATGGTAAATAATTCACATATTTTGGAAATATTACTTCTCATTTTATTTAGGGACCCCAATGAAAGTATTCTTGCACTAAATTCAAGATTCAAATGAGGTCGTTTTAGCCATCATTCTGTCTGTTGCTCCACCTGTTGGGTCCAAACTGAAACATCTTAACAAATATAGGATAGATTGAAATGTATGTGAAATTGTGCAATTACATTTATATCCCTCAAAGGTTGACTTTTCATCCAGCACCACTATCAGGTCAGTTTGCTTTTATTTTATTTCTCCAATAATTTGCTTCATGATGACTTTGTGTTTTGTACAAATGATCAAATGTTAAGGTAATATTAATAATAATAAATTGAATTCATATATCGCTTTTCGAGACCTCAAAGTCGCTTTACAATAGTAGGGGAGGTGGGGGGAGGGGTTAAGACGAGGGAAGAAAGGGAAAGAGAAAAGGAAAAATAAATAAATAATAATAATAATAATAATAATACAAATGCAAATGATACTTGAGAAAAGGTGCGTCTTGAGGCAGAACTGAAATATGGAGAGGGACTGAGAGTCACGGATGTCTTGGGGGAGGGAGTTCCAGAGTCTGGGTGCTGCCCTGGAGAAGGCTCTGTCTCCAAAGCTGCGCAGCTTGAATTTGGGGGTGGAAAGGAGACCAGCTGAGGTGGATCTGAGGGACCGTGGGGGTTGGTAGGAGGAGATAAGTGAGATAGGAGAGGGCTAGGTGGTGGAGGGAGACAGGTAGCCAGTGGAGTTCTTTGAGGACTGGGGTGATGTGGTGCCAAGATTTGGTGTGTGTGAGGAGTCGGGCGACGGAGTTCTGGACCAGTTGGAGTCTGTTGATGGAGCTTGCTGTGATGCTATATAGAAGGGAGTTACAGTAGTCAAGGCGGGAGGAAATGAAGGGAGGAAGCTGCTGGGCGGGTGAGAGACGGTCTGATTTTTGCAATATTGCGCAGGTGGAAAAGGGATGTTTTGATAATATGGCGGATATGGGGCTCAAGGGAGAGGGTGGGGTCGAAGATCACGCCAAGGTTGCGTGCCTGAGGAGAGGGGGAAACAGTGGTGCTGTCAGGTTAGAGGTTTTGCTGAGTGTGGATTTGGAGCCGATGAGGAAGAGTTCAGTTTTGCTGCTGTTAAGTTTGAGGAAGTTGTGTTGCATCCAGTTTTTTATTTCTGTGAGACATGATTCGATGTGGGAGAGGGGTGGGTTATGGGGGGATTTGGTGCTGAGGTAGATCTGAGTGTCGTCGGCATAGCAGTGGAAGTCCAGGTTGAAGTGGCGGAGTATCTGACCGAGGGGGAGGATGTAGATTGTGAAGAGGAGGGGGCCGAGTACTGAACCTTGGGGGACGCCTTGGGTAACTGGCGCTGTGGCAGAGGAGTGGTTGTGATGGGAAATGAAGTGGGATCTGTCGGACAGGTAGGAATGGAGCCACTTGAGTGCACTACCCTCGATACCGATGTCCTTGAGTCTGGAGAGCAGGTTGTTATGGCTCACGGTATCAAAGGCTGCACTCAGGTCAAGAAGGATTAGGATTTCCAAATAGCAGTGATATGAATAATTGCATTTTGAATCATTGAAAAGTATGGAGAAAAAAAAATATATATATGTTTTTTTTACTTCAGCAGGTTAATTGCATCATGGAAGCCAATTGGATGCACAGGAATCTTGAGAAGACCCACTCCGTCCTCCAGGCTTAATCTGTGCGTATATTCTGAAAGAGAGCAGACTAGACTATGTTAGATAAACTCACACACATGTATACACTCATATGAAGGAATATGTATGTTAATGATTTCCTTGCATAGCAACAGTAGCATAAATTGAACTGTACCTGTGAGGATTTTAAAAATAAATTGCATTGCATAAATTACAGGCTTTGTATAAACACATACTCATACACACCTTTGGCAGGGTAACCTGGTGTGAGTGGGTCTCCTGCTCCATTCAGGTTGAGAACGTTTCCTCTCTGAGCTCCTCCACCGGGTATGTTCCAGCCATCAGGGTAGGGCTGCACACACACACACACACACACACACACACACACACACACACACACACACACACACACACACACATGGATCGAAATTGTGAAAAACATTGTGTCATTATGTCCAAAACGTATTGAACCTGTACTGCATTAACAATGGCTGTCAACACACATACTCCATAATCCACACATTGACACTTTTGAACTAACTCTGCAGAACACTGTACCTTGACTCCAGCAGCCCAGTAATCTCCTGGGTCTGAGAACATAACTGATCCCCTTTGCTCCGGCTAACATGGCATTTTTCACCTGGTGGAGCAAGACAGACAGAAAAGTGAGTTGAAGTTTATTGCGTTTCTTTTTTGTCTGTGTGGATCACAGAAAAGCGGTGATTGGTTTGACATTGACAAATAGCATCCAATATTCAAAGTGTAATATTTTAAAATGCCTTTATGTAACTGTATTTAGCTGCGTTTGAGATGTAAGCTTCCCGTACATTTAACCCCAGGTGTAGTCCTTTTAATTGTAAGACTCAGTGACTGGGGTTTTTTCATGTGGAGTTACTTTTCTTTTCTTACCTTATTGCCTCTGAATATTTTCCCATATCTGACGATGACAATGTTCCCAGTAACATTGATGCCCATCTCCCTCTGTAACTGGAAAAAGTCTTCTGTTCGACCATAGTTCACGTACAGCAAATCCCCCTGGAGAGAGAGAGAGAGAGAGAGAGAGAGAATAAGGAGACATCTTAGGTTATTAAATAGGTGAGGATGGGGATAAGATAATGTTTAATATTTACCACGACACTGAAAATGTATTTAAACATCACTGTCTTCTTGTCAGTGTGGTAGTGTGTGTGTGTGTACATGTGTGTGTACATGTGCTTACCTCAGGTTGTCCTTTGGGAGAGAAGGCACTGTATGGAGGCACAATGTTAGAAACATCTTCATAACCCTCTGGAACTGGCTCAGCCAAGGAAGTGTTAAAAACCTGTGAAAGAAAGATGAGCGCAGACTAAATTAGATGAAATATTGATGAGATGAACTTTTATCTTCTCGAGGAAACGCTTTGGAATTTGTAATGTATAAGCAGAGGTGCAATGTAACTCAATATTGCACGTAAGTAAATATTTAAGGTATTTGTACTTTACTTGAGTATCATATTTTCCTGCTACTATATAATTCTGCTACTACATTTGACATTTTACTGCAATACATTTAGTTTCTCCAATAGTTGGGCAAAATCCATCAATCAATAGAAAACATAATCAGCAGATTAATTCATACACATTTTCCTGATTATACTAATATACTTTTACTTTAGTAAGAAAGTAATATTTTCGATGCAGGACTTGAACTTGTAACGGAGTATTAATACAGCGTTGTATTAGTATGTTAACTTTAGTAAAGGACCTGAATGCTTCCTCACCCACTATAAATAAGGGACCAATTTGTAAATGCTTGATTTTCACATATATAACAAGTTCTGTGAATTATCTGCTGATACCAGTTGATCCTGTACTGCTGGAACATGGACTTTCAGTAGTCTGACCTGATCATCGTGTCAGGCCATCACCTAGGGATCTGTGTGCCGTTCAGTGACTGGCTATCAGCTGAAATGTAAACCATGATTTTGTTTATGATCCTGAACGCATATAGCAGCATGCTGCAACATGGCCGTGCAGTAAACCCCGGTCTGTATCATTATCTCTACTCATAAGAGACAGCGAGAGGTAAGGAAGTTTATCTTGCCACAGGATTATAAAAGGACCTTGGACTTGAATGAGCTGTCTTGTGTTTTTAAGGTATCTGTATGATCTCCTTGTGCATGCTGCAACTTTGTTATCTCCCCAAACAGATTTGGACTGAATTAGTGTTGTTGTTCATGTGCGTTAGAAAATTAACAATCCCTTTGAAATTGTTATCACCAGAGGGGTGAGTGTGGAGTGGGGGTGAGAAATGGGTTTTTCACATTTTCACAAAGGGTGTGGCAATCATTCAACTAAAGCATACATTAAAAAGAGTTTCTCACTGTGAACACAAGGCATGCATATGGTCATTTAAATGATGTTAGTGGTAGCTGTGTAATAAACACTCTGACTGCCATCCTAATGCTATAATAGATGGGAGCAAACAACATTGTCAATAACACACCAGAAACAAGTGCAGAGGTTTTTGCAAGACATGCATCTATTTTAGAGAGGTTCAAATTATATGTATAAGTATTTAATCTTTTTCAGTATGAGTGCATTAGACTTGTGTGTGCTGTACCTCACTGCCAAGCTTGTCAACTATCGAGATGTAATTCGGCTGTGATACGTTGGGATAGGACAGCAGGACGTCATAGGGCACCATCTCCACTGAGTCCAGTCCATACTCCTGCCACTCTTTCATGATCTGTTCTGCATAGATCAGATTTTGCTCTGTACCAGCCAGGTGGGGGAGTCGTGTAAATTTCCTGTGAGGAAGATGTCAACAGTTTGTCACAGGGCTAGCAGCCGCTTACAGAATGACAATGTTGTCTTTTGGCCAGAGAATGTGCAGAACAGCTGGGGAACGTGAGATCCTCCACTTTTGAATTTTTTTGTATTTTATAAAGTAAAAAAAAAAAGTCCTGCATGGTAGGCTGATGCACGCAAAGCTGTTTTTGTTGTGTGACATCACTTGAACACATCGTATTCCAGATCTTCATTGAAGTGAATTGAGTTGCCAGTTGCCAAAAGTGGAGTACATTCAGATGAATGTCACATTTAACAGTTTTCCTTTATATGGATACAAGGAACTCCCACATGAGATTTGAAGTAGTTTTCTTCCCTGCTGAAACTTCAACTTTCAAAGAGGTTTGAAGACCACTGTAAACCATCATTTAGATAAGCTTGTACTGATCGACAAAACAGGATTAGTGTGTTGGTAGTGCTTCTTACCTGAGATGCTCTCTGATCTGGTCTGGCTGCATTTCATCCAGAAACTCCCTTAGATATTTACTAGAAGCAGTGTTGTCTGGAGTGTTTGGATGTGTGGGCTTTGCAAACCAGCCTACAACACACACACACACACACACACACACACACACACACACACACACACACACACACACACACACACACACACACACACACACACACACACACACACACTTACTCATAATTTGATAAAAAATGACATGTCACGCAGGGGGAAACATTCATAATACCTATTTCTCACTGCTCAGTTGAGTTAAATCTTCACAAGCTTCCCATTAGGTTAGAAATGATATTTCAAAAGGAGTCGTGGTTATTGACAGCATGTGTTAACCTGCTGCGAACAGGCAGACGTGAAATGTGTCACAGTAGTGACAAACTAAAGCTCACACACAAAACAACACACCTTCACAATTCAACTTAAACAACACTGAGTAGATTTGATAGATTATTATATGTATTCCAAAATAATATACAAAAACAAATCAAAGATTGTATCTCCTTATGTTGTGCATCTATTTACGTTATTTCAGCAACTGCCTTCACTTCCATTTACACACTTGTCATGCTCAACTATCCCATTAGTTCCATTGTTATAACACTGCTAAATAAGGGACTTTTCATTAACAACAAGCACGTAGAGCTTAGCAGATATCACTTGTCGATTATTATATTACTGTCCAGTGTAAGTTTGTGTTGTGTGTCTTACCTATGATGAAACCCAGCAACAACAAAGTTGTCACAACCACGATCCACCCGATCCACCGAATTAACCTGCCCTCCTTTTTCATTTTAAAGCAACACGTCCCAGAGGCTTCCACGCACCGACACGACTGACTCTGCAGAGCACGCTCACAGAGATAGAGATAGAGAGTAGTTTGTTTAAGTAGTGCACCGTGGGGCCATGGGAGAGCGAGATAGAGTGAAACAGCAACAGTGGGAGGTGGCTTTCTGTGTCTTGCAAAGAAAGAGGGAGTGAGTGACAAGTAGCAGAGGAATACAAAGAGGGAGCTAGTCATTAGTGATATGTTTGGCCCAGAAGGCTGAAGTCTTGTGGTCCTTGGCCATTTATGTGCTGACTCAGTATTATCCAAGCATGGCCAAGAATGCAGAATCCAGCCAAGAATAAGCTGTATATGTAATAATTCAGTGCAGAAAGGAGTCAAGAGTCTCCAAGAGTGACTCTGAATCAGCTCCCTGAAGAATAAAAAATGAATGCAAAGTCTTGAAAATGATCTATATTCTATGGCGATCAAATCCTATTTACAGATACAGGCTTCTAGCTGAAAACATATTTGTTTTGAACACATAATAAATAAGAAAACCCTATATCTGTCAGTGCTGGTGTTTTGTTTCTATTGATCTTTGCCACTACCGTGCAGCCGATACATTATTTAAGATTTGGAGTTGTGCACGCTGCTACTTCCACAATATTTCCATCTGTATATATTGACATTTCCTCAGCAGTGTATCGACGTTAACCTGTTTACATGGCACTAAAATATAGCTGGGCTGTAGGTGGGTAGATAGGAAATCATTGCACATTAACACGAGCTGCAGAAGCTTTTATTCATATACAAAAGTAACAAATTAGACTCACCACACATCTGTGGAAGTCCATGATAAGGAATGCATGAAAAGTTAGACATGATATAACAGACGATGAACACTGTTTCAGTTATGAATCTTATAGAAGAAGGCATGTTGATGTATAATGAGCTTAGTTCACTTCAGGGTTAGTTCAGGACGAAACTCACATATTTTCCCACACTATAAGACGTACAGGCCTTGGTCGTGCTCGACCCCTCCTGGTCCTGTGAACAGCTGTGAGGGGTGGAGGAGGGCTCTTTTATGCAGTGGGCTGGAGCGTGAAGTGTGGAGAAGGTTCTCTGCTCTCAGGAATGTAGGGAGGACACAGACCACAGCTCTGCCTCATCCTCAACACGCTGTTTATCTGCAGAGAAAACGTTCATTAAACCAGCAGCCTTGAGCTGGTATGGGGAGGTTGATTTTGATTTAATTTGAACTGTGTTGTTTGTGTATCTAAGTTCTCCTAAAAAACAATGCTGGATTTTATTACTTTTACACGATCAAAAGACCACGACTTGGGGTAATGATTCAATTATATAATGTAATAGCAGATTCATATTCTGTAGTGTTTGAAGTCATGCCAGCTGTGAGATTGAAATTATATACAGATATTCAGGTATAACACAGTATGACAATCTCTTATGCTTGATTTGTTTAGCTTTTTTTTCCCAGGCAAGCAGGGTATTACTCCATTTAGGAAGAAACAAGTCCAGAAATGTCAGAACCAGTCTATTGGTAGTGAAAGAAATATATACATAACAACATATTGTTAGCATTTTAATGTAAAATTCCAATCCAAGTTTTCATAACTCAAATAAATGTTTTCCTAAAAGATCTCTATTGATTTTCACAAAGTTTTTTCCCAGGACGATGGAAGTAACATGTTACACTATTTAAAATATTTCCACAGAAACAATATATTTACCTTCACTGTTTGATTATATCTTTTGCAGGGTTTCATCTGGGTTTCTTGCAGCGACTGATGATAACACAAAAGTACTACAGGGCATGACACATCTGAAACAAAAAAATATATATGGTGGAGGGGGCTATTCCACTGTGAAGAAACACAGTGTACTTTGCATCTACACAAATCAAAAAGCCTTAAATATTATAGATACATGAATGATAAGTTTACACTGATGAAGGTTTATGATCCAGAAATCTCAAAGAAAAACCCAGATGAGCATGAAAGATGAATTAAATAATGAACTGATATTGCTGCTTTTTTTCTGCAATCTTTGTGCACTAAATGGCCGTTACACTCATATGTGATTGTTGAACCTCGTTTTACCGGTATAACCAATAACTGCAATAATATGCTGCTATACCAGCCTCCACTCTTGGCTTTCCACTTCATCCTAAAGATGTAGGATGGGGTTAAGATTAGGACTCTGTGCAGGATAGTCAAATTCTTACAAACCAAAACTCAGAAAAACATTTCTGTATGGATCTGGTTCAAGGCATGAGGGTTAGGGTTTCAGCTTTATAGAATAATTTAACTTTTCTAGATCATTTGCTGGTAAAGCTCACGTGATCAAAAACAGCTTCTAAATTAACCTTGAAGTGAGATTGTTTTAAAACGTGCTATATATGTGTGAAGTATAACTTAATGCTGTAACATTTAGGTTTCCCTTAGCTTGGTTTGTTGCGTACAAAATGAGTTATTTGGACTGAGGGGTCCTGTAGACACAATTTGTCTCTTCATGTTTGTTTGTTTTTCTGTATGTACAAACTGGCTTTAACCGAAGGGAGTAGACCAGTTGAAAGGCCACAGGGGCGCATTGTTGATCTCATGCTTTCAAAAATATGGCTGTGACAGTTTAAAACATTTATGAATGTGATTTCCCGGCAGTTGGGTCGTTAAGTACGGCACAGATAGGGAAACTAGGCATGATTTCCAATGTTATTTTATACTATTTTAATTCTGCTATTTTATCTGCTATTTTTATTCTGCTATATTATATTATTTTAATTCTGCTATTTTATCTGCTATTTTATACTATTTTAATTTGGCTATTTTTATAATGTTACTTCAGACTCATTTACATCAACACTGTGATTATTGTACTGTAAATGCTCTTATTCTGTCCTTATACTAATTGTTATGTTTTTGCTGTGAAGCACTTTGGGCTGCAATTCTTGTATGAAAGGTGCTATACAAATAAAGCTTATTATTATTATTATTATTATTATTATTATTATTATTATTATTATTATTATTATTATTTGTTTGTATTCTCCTTTATTTCAAGATAAATCTCTGGTTCCAATACAAATAATATCTCATTACAGTTTCAGTTGCATTTCTTACTAAATCAAATCAAATTAAATCAAATGTATTTATATAGCCCAATATCACAAATTATACATTTGTCTCAGTGTGCTTTACAGACTGTACAGGTTACGACACCCTCTGTCCTTAGACCCTCGCATCGCACAAGGAAAAACTTCCTAAAAGAAACCCCATAATTAAAGGGGGAACAATGGAAGAAACTCAGGGAGAGCAACTGAGGATGGATTCCTCTCACAGGAAGGACAGATGTGCAATAGATGTTGTGTGTACAGGATAAACAACATAGTACAAATACAACATTTGACAGAAATGATGTGTTGAAAAAAGAGAAAGTTTGGATGAATCCAGAAAAATGTCAAAAAGGCTTCCCGGTGTCCAGCAGGACCAGGGCAGCAGGCGCTGTCACGATTCATGATCCTGACGTAAACTTTATCAGTGGCAACCTGCCACATGAGATACAGAAACTCCGGGGATGATACCCCGGATGATGAGTTAGTAACATACATTTACATAAATGCATACAGATAGAGAGGGAGAAGAAGAGAGGGAGGGGAGAAGAGAGAGGGAGGGGAGGAAAGAGAGGGAGGGGAGGAGAGAGGAAGAGAAGGAAGAGAGCAGGGAGGTGTCCCCCGGCAGTCTAAGCCTATAGCAGCATAACTAGGGGCTGATCCAGGGCAAACCTGAGCCAGCCCTAACTATAAGCTTTATCAAAAAGGAAAGTCTTTAGCCTGCTCTTAAATGTGGAGAGGGTGTCTGCCTCCCGAACACAAACTGGAAGCTGGTTCCACTGGAGAGGAGCTTGATGACTAAAGACACAGGATGGTGTCGACAGCCCACAGAGATAGCATGACAGTACTTGGTGTCCTGAGGCACTTAGGTGTGGCTCATTTCCCCAAAAGATCAGAGAGTTAATTTACAAATATATAAACTATAAGTAAACAAGCATTATTTCAACTTTGAAGCTTCAGTTATACTGCTAAATTGTAACTAATTGGTTTATTATGGTTAATAGATAATTTACGGATGCCCTATTGATCAGTTATAAGACATTAATAAGAAATAATTTGTGGTTAGCAGGTTGTAAAAATCCCTTTGGCAGGTGTTTACCCTTTCAATTTGGTAATAAAGCAAATCCAAGTGATGGTAATCTATTAATAAATGATCTCACTTTCTAACAAGATATCCAATCTGCAGGTATACATGTTAATAAGTCATTATCAAAAGGTTTTAATAAACATATCTGCAATTTCAAGTGTTAATAAGATGTTAATAAATGGATGTTGGTCCAAAATCAAATAGTCTTCCCAGTCAAAGGGATTTTTCACAACGTCATAACCCAAAAGTAGACTGTTATTAAGCATTAATAATCATTATAAATCATAAATAATGCTGCAAGTAACACTATAGCACTGTTGTAACGAGGGATAGTGCCACTTTAACTTGTTTAGGAAGTCATAGGTGAGGGTTATATTTAAAAAGTGCACCATGGCGCCCTCTAGTGACAGAGAGGAGCAGTTTGGAGCAATGTTTATTGTTCTCCTTTCTGTTTGTTGGTTAACTTTATTAGCCCCAAAGTCAGTTTATTCAAGATGAACGACGCTGCCGACTTAACGTCCAGGCCTGTCGTAAAGCAAACTGAACTGAGACGAGTACAGAGTTTCACTTTGAGCTCTCAGCGTTGAGACGTAACGGCGGCGTAACGGAGCAGTGCAGGGGGGGACGGAGCAGACCGGCCGGTCTGTGGACGCTGCACACCACACAGACACACAGACAGACAGACAGAGACATAGCTGCAGGGTGGACGAGTCTCTACCTCTCTACCACACCGAGACTTTGGTGGAAAAGTTTGGGCAGCTGCTGAGCCAGTGAAGGCATCATGGTTGTGTCGGTGCGGAGCTGGGTCGCCAACGAGGGAGGAAAGCATTTGGTCCTGGTGGGGAAACCTTTGTCAGAGATTTTTTTTTTTTTTTTACATCTGTTCGGCTCCACTCATATCGTGATATGTTTGTTTTAACCTGCTCAGGAGCTGTTGCAACACCTTTTTTTTTTTCTTTTACTCATGACAACTTGCAAATTATGTTCGCGACATTCTGTACTAACTTCCATCCCGAGGAGGCACCACATGAATTGAATGTTGGTCAGTTTGTCAAGGAGATAGTGAGTTTGTTGAACTTTATGCGCTGTATCCATACAGATTCCTACAACCATTTTGCAATGGATGCACATTTTGTTAAGATCAAATGTAAATCCTGAAATGTGAACTGTAAATGTAAACACATGCCTATTTAGGGGTAGCCCAACAGAAATTAGAGATGCTGTTGAAATGTGAAGTTGAGGCAGTAGCTAGACTAAACTGTACATCCTGTGCTGTGTCTGTATAGATGCTTTGGCTGGGAGCGAACCTCTGGCTCTTCATAAAGACCTTCCTGCTCTACTCCACTGGACCGCAGTATCACTACCTCTACAAGATGCTCGGGGTAAGACCTGAAACATTTACATACTGCACAATGCATGCTCAATACTCAATGCTTTTAAAGTTATAGTCTGTTATTCAAATGTAAACTAAAAGTTTCAAAATATGGGAACGTTATCCTATTGTCACTTCCAAATAGATGAACAGGTGTTTAGCAACTTAATATAAGTTATTAAGGTTTTTATGATGCTGTTGAAGTTTTTTTTAAATCTCAATCGACTAACTAAAATACAATCATTGGCTCAAACTCTACTGCTTCCACCATTAAATAACAAAATGTACAGAGATGCTGTAAGAAGATTTTGTTTGAGGTTTCAAATATTAAGGTTATATTGTTTATTGTGTTTAGTTATATGTATTAAGTATGCAAAAGTCGCGCTGTGGTCTGGGAGGAAGCTTTAAATCAGTACGACGTAATAACTGCAACAACATACAAACCCTTACTATATGTACAAGATATGTAGTTTTTATTACAGACGTTTGGACATGTAACTGACGGAAAAGCACAGGTGTGAACAATAAAATAAAGGATGGCTGAATTCAGGCTCTGCTAACAATCCCACAATGCAACGCGGCACATTTCATAGGTGCATATATTAAAGTTGTGTGAAACTACACTTGTTACTGTAACATGATTCTCAGGTTTCTATTGAGTAACTTATTGAACGTCTCACTCTTATACAGGCAGTAGTGAGCGAGTGAACAAGTGAGTGATTTTGGACACAGCCCTATTGTCAGATGGCATTTCAGTTTTTTGGGGACTTAAAAAAGCTCCGACACACCTGTGGTCCACTCACACAGGTGTTTTCAGTTATTATGTTGGATAAGATTTCTACTTATGACTGTGTTTGAGTGTGTGCATGTGTACAAAGAGACTTATCTTGAGTCAAAGTGGGTACAAAACTAAACTACAAAAACTACATTTCAGGAGAAATCGTCATAATTAGTAATAATTGCATCCCCAAAAGTGACTCATAAAGAATACATATTAAATATTCACTAAATATGCCCTTTTCACCTCAGCTATTTTGACATGTCATTGCAAGGTAAACCCAGTTATTGATTAAATTACTTCACAGCCATTCCAATAATAATGTTATTAATTACACCTGTGTTACCCTGCAATGACGTGTCAAGATGGCTGCTGTGAAAAGAGCATATTGGCCCCAAAATTGGTCATGTGACTCTTAGTGTCTTCCCAGATGACAACAATCAGACTAAGTTTTCATCAGTGCAGGGACTACATCTATGTTTTTGAAGAAACATGCTGCTTCTGGCTTCAGAGACTTCTATTTATATAACAGGAGCAAGCTTTGTGATGGATGGTTGACTGTCACATGCAGGTCTAATGAGTCTGAGTTGTGACTTTAATCTCTATGCTGGCTATTAGCCACGTGTGTGTGTTCGTGTGTGTGTGTGCGTGTGTGTGTGTGTGCTGACTCTAGTGATATGAGCCCGGACATACACACTCACACAGAATCAGGAATTCAATTTTGATGCATGTTAACTCGTGAGCGTTGGTGTAATTATTGTCACAAGTTCATGTTGGTGTGTGTGTGTGTGTGTGTGTGTGTGTGTGTGTGTGTGTATTTGATGCATGTTTGTGCCAGTGAAAATGTTCCTTGTCTTTGGAGAAAATCATACAAAATCCACATTACTGTCCAATCACCTGACACTTGCTAAGCTCAGACACTGCCTGTTGCTCTCCACCAGCTATTTGCTCCCTAATTTTCAAGACCCGTGTTAGTAGTTTATGTCAGTGTCAATATGAAAATGGATTGAAAGAGAAGTGTGTGTAGTATGAAATAAGAGGAAAAATAAGATGTGACAGCGAGCAGCATGTGTGAGCTATTCATGCACGGCCTGTACAGTGGGAGGCACATGGGAGAGAGGGGCAAGTGTGGGCACGCCACTGGCTTCAACTGAATGCCTTGCCAGAGGCCCTAAGTTTATGTCTGTTTGTGTGTGTGTGTGTGTGTGTGTGTGTGTGTGTGTGTGTGTGCGTGTGTGTGTGTGTGTGTGTGTGTGTGTGTGTGTGTGTGTCTGTGCACATGCAAGATGGGGATTTATTTCAAAGCTTTAATGCTGCTGAAGGGAATTTAGACTTAACTTCAAAAAGCATCTTATCTCTTTTTACCTGTATGATTCAGTGTGTGTGTGTGTGTGTGTGTGTGTGTTTGTTTGCGTATGCGTGTGGGTGTGTGTGTGTTTTGTTTGTTCTTGGTGTTGGGGATGTACAGAAAGCAGGATATCAGATCTCCTGCTTGTGGTTTTGCCGTCAGCTGTGTTGAGTGAATGTGCGTGGGAAGATTTGAAAGGGTAAAGGGTATCAGACTTGTAAGTACACTAGTTTTAACCTTGCTTTGCTATATATGGATTCTCACTTTGGTCCGTTTGTGTGCTCCATTCTTGTATTTAAGAAACCCTGCAGTGTGCCTTGCACTTAATACAGTATCCGTGTCAGTCAGCTGTACAGCAAATTGTGGTTCCTCATTTTGATTAATCTTTTTTTAATCGGGCAATTACATTTTTTAGATTAAGATTTCCTTTTAAGAGAGACCTGAGAACAAAAAACATTCACAAAAACACAGTCAGCAAAACAAGACATTTAAATCAGTTACAAGACTCATAAAAAACATCAGATAATACAACTTTTACAAATCGAAGGGGAATGTAAGCCTCTAGTTTGAGGGCAATATGAAGTTAGTCCCATTAAAAAGGTGCATATACCTGAAAGCAGCTGTGCCAACATTAGTGCGTACATGTACATGAGGGATATCTAAGGTTAATTAGTAACTGGATTGTGTACTGCAATCACTAGATTTAAATGAGAGAAGAGATGTGATGTACTGTATTCAACAGTAGAGCTAAATGAATAACATAAGAAGGCTTTTTGACGGTATGAAGGTACATCCAACCGTTTGATACAGAGAACAATGACACAGCTCACGAGAGGTAGCACAAGGGCAGACGAGTAGGTACAATAGACACATGCAGATAAGATTAGATTTTTTGGGGACGTCAATGGCAGTGTTCTCATGGACTGTAGGTGGATTGTCTTTGTCCCTGTCTAATCACAACCGTTGCTTGTTGCATATTAACTTGGTTCACTCTCACTACTCTCATAGTGTTATATTGAATAGTTTGTTAGTCGTTTTTCTCACTGCAGTGTGTCATTGGCGCCTCCATAGTCAAATGGTACAGCACACGTAACTACAAAGTCCCAGGTTCAATTCCAGTCATGGGCCCTTTGTTTCATGTTGTACCCCTCTTCTTCTGCCTCTACACTTTCCTCTGTCCAATAAAGGGGAACTAATGCCAAAAACATTTTCTTAAAAAACGACGTAGACAAATAACCATGTTAAAAGAAACAATTATAATGGCCTTAAGATGGACAGAGGACAGAAGATAACTTAAATTAATCAACATCAACATAAATTCAAACAGACCGCATCCACTGTTCTTTGTGAGGCAAAAAACTAACAACCAAACAATCCTCACAAGACTTTGGGGTGGAGTATCTCTAAAAATGTTGGACTGCAGTTTACACATGACCTCTCTCTCTCTCTCTCTCTCTCTCTCTCTCTCTCTCTCTCTCTCTCTCTCTCTCTCTCTCTCTCTCTCTCTCTCTGATCCACACGCTCACATCTTCATCTCTCACACTAGTTGTTTGAGTTTCTTAGGGATAATCAGAAGAGACGGCACCAGCAGAGCTCAAAGAGACTGCCAAGAAAGTGTTCAAATGTGCTGAGTTTAGTAGATGCCCAAGTACATCCAGTGTTTCCGCATGAAAACAGCTTTGACTATTGAGCTGTGTAGTTTGGGATTTGTAAAGCCAGATTATATCTATCCCATGTCTCTTTAAGTGAACTGCACTCTTTTTATCCTGGTGTCAGGTGCTTGTATTAGTCAGAGCAGGCTGTTCTGAGATGTAGTAGAAATGTAGAATTTACATTTATTCATTTGGCAGACGCTTTTGCCCAAAGTGACGTACAAATGAGGCGCAGGCCTCAGTAGACAAAGTAGAAGCCTTTGAGAACAGGTGTCTCAATAATCCACAGTCTACCTACAAAAGTGCGATGCATGAAGTAACATTCAAGTGCTTATTAGCAAATTAGTTGAGCTTCATACTTGGTCAGATAGGACTTGATCTGTCTGATGTTATGTGATGCAAAGCGACTTGACCAAGTGTCAGATGCAACATGCTCAATATAAGGCCGTTGGCCATCAAACAGGACGCCCATATTTCTAGAATACTTTGTTGAATAGAGTGAGGCAGGCTGGCTAGGGTCACCAGGAATTCAGTCTGATTGAGTTGAAGTGGGCGTTTCATCAATCATTTTGAGATATCAGAGGCGGATGATCAGTCTGTGCTCAGACAGTCGTGTCATTTGCCGGTCATCTGTCTAAATGACAGATAGAGCCGAGTATCATCAGCATAGCAGTGGTAGAAAACCATGTGAGTAGATAATCGGGTCAAGGGAGGTGGTGTTTATTGAGAAAGAAAGGGAACCTAACAAAGATCCCTGCAGTACTCCTGTGAAAAAAAAGTGACACCCAGTGAGGTGTATATGTTAGCCAGACAGTGATGTGTTGTCAGTCAGTAGTGGCTATGGCACAGCATCCTAACTAAATTGAATTAGTGTTCTATTTAACGGCAAAGCCTCAGCAGAGAGACGCCTAAAGGAGAACGATTATTAGCTCTCCATACTGAGAAGGACAAAAATGGTTTTAAAAAAGCCTGAGTGGCAGGGAAGTCATGCCTGAAGCCCTGTGCGCCCTGTATCTTAATCACTTTACATCCGCTGAATCAGACCCCATTTCAGCAACCTCACAATGTGTATGTGTGCCTTTCCCAGCTAGGGCTGTGCATCAGCAGGGCGTCTGCCTCTGTGCTGAACCTGAACTGCAGCTTGGTGCTGTTGCCCATGTGTCGCTCCCTGCTCACCTTTGTCCGAGGAACACACACGGTAAGAAAGAGACTGAGGTGGGTGGAGGGAGGGAGGAAAGAGTAATGGGAAGAAAGGGTCTATTGAGTTTGAAAAATACGCAGACACAGGTTTTTGATTATCTCCATTTGAAAGATTGCAGGATTTATGAGAGACAATGAAATGTGGGGTTTGTTCAAAAATCTTTTTTTATATAAACCTACATATATATTGGAAATGAGCTGCCTAAATGCAGTATTATCCATGGGGTACATTTGTAAGAGTTCTATGTAAAAGTGCATTATTGGTAAAGATAAATTCTAAATGTAGGGAGGAAAGAGGATATGTTGTGTGTTATGTTTCCGTTAAATCCCAGCCACAAAATGAATACTAATGTCTGTGTTATAACACATATGCCCATGTAGGTATCGAGCAGAGAGACTCGCAGATTGCTGGATAAGAGCAAGACCTTTCATGTGGCATGTGGAGTTGCCATCTGCATCTTCTCTGGTAAAAACTGTCACTTATCACCACAGCTCATATGTCTTCATGTAACACTGTGTGTGTGTGTGTGTGTGTGTGTGTGTGTGTGTGTGTGTGTGTGTGTGTGTGTGTGTGTGTGTGTGTGTGTGTGTGTGTGTGTTGACAAATGGACCCTGTACCAGCTGTGATGTCCCTCTAGCTATCATGTGGATTTTTTGCTGTCTGTGTGTGTGGGTGTGTGAGTGTGTTGTTGCTCCTTTGAGTCTCCTCTCATGACATCATGAGAGCTTCTAGCAGCTGTGTGTCCAATGGGTCTCTGCTTTACAGACTTCCTCCTCTTATCCATTCTTGTTTTTTCTGAGAAGATTGGCTTCATATCTGTACAGTAACACGTAACTCTTTTTTTCTCACAAAAAAGACAACCTAAGTCAGCACGAGCCACCTACACACATTATATCCCCATGCTGTGTGCTTTTCTTTGCAGTGATCCTGTCATTGACATCCTGTTCCGCTGTAAAGATGTGTCGACTAGTAACATTGTGACAGCGGTTGATAAGTGTTGGGATGTAACAGTCAGTGTGGCCTGTAGAGACAAAACATTTAGTTGTCTACAAATACTAAGCAGATTTTCTCATTCTATAACATCTTTGAATTTCACCAGGAACTAAAATGTCCAATATTTCCTGACTTTAGTGTCTCAAATACAATATCCTACACTTCCCACAATGCAACTTCATCTAGTGCCTTTCAGTTTGTTGCTGTCTGCATGTTAAATACCCATGTCTTTGTAACAAAGGCTTTATGTGCAACATTGTGAGTTGACAAAGCAGCTTCAGAACCACATAAGATGTTATACAATTGTTGTACTGACCCTTATTGAGAATTGCCATTACCAGCAGACTGTTTACACCAAGCCCCCACGAAGAGTACCAGGCTTTGAAGCCAATTTACGTAGTGGCCAAACTGTGGAATTACAACATCCTGGTCCCAAAAAAATACTTTTCTCCATAGACTTACATCGGGAAAGAGGCGTCTGTAAATCGGTAAATTTGAGGTAAATAAACTTCCCAGTATGAACACTTGAATAGCCCTTCGGGTTCAATAGTTGTAAAATGCACTAATAGCCCAATTTGAATGAGCCTATTACTGTCAAGCCAAGCCAACAAAACGTGCAAGCCAGCGTTAGCTTACGTGCCCAGAGAATTATTTGGCCTCCAGCTATGCTCCGCCCACAAAAATACATCATCATGTTTACTAATAGAAGAGGGGTCTATAGAACGGTCTGGCATCTGTTCTTCACTACTGCATCATCTGTAAGCTTAAATCCTATTTCATCATTGCCGTTCACTTCTCAACCCACCAACACCACACACACACACACACACACACACACACACACACACACACACACACACACACACACACACTTCCCTTTAGGCAAAGCTCTCATGTCCTAATAGCAGAGTTCCAAGGTTCTGAGACAACAAATGACAATGAAGACAGAGAGACAGCAGGGATGGGAGGGAGACAGAGACTGAGAGAAGAGAGAGGGGTGGGAAGAAGTTGGAGTAAGAAAGGATGTGAGTGAGAAAAAAGGACCCTTGTGTCTCATGATTACGCCCTCTAATACCATCAGCTGTCGAACGACTGCATGGTTAGCCTATGATGTCAGGAAGGGGTGTGTGTGTGTGTGTGTGTGTGCGTGTGCGTGTGCGTGTTAGTGAGTCAGGAGGATATTTTGCTGACTTTCTGCTGAATAGACAGAGATATGTTTTGTACTATTGTCCACTAGTAGTTCATTTTGACCTTTATAATTAAGTCTGTGTGTGTGTGTGTGTGTGTGTGTGTGTGTGTGTGTATGTGTTTAAAGCAGAGAAGCTGTTCTGTATGTCTGCTGGTGTCTGTGCACAAAAATGTGTTTCAAGTTAGTATTGTTTAACCTTTTCTCTTCTTCTGTAGTTGTACATGTGTCTGCTCACCTGGTGAATGTCGTCAACTTCAGTGTAAGCTACTCAGACGACTTCCCTGCTCTCAATTTCGCTCACTACAGAGGAGAGGTGAGACACGAACACTAGCACTACTTTGCACTTTATACTTGTCAGGACCCTCATTGACGTGATGCATTCTGTGGCCCCTAACCATAACCATCACAATGACATGTCTAACCCTGAATCTTACCTTGACCTCAAGGTCGTGGTAAGATTAAAACACTCTGTACAATCTCCTCAAAGGCATTCATGGTGTTTCACTAAGTTGCACACACGGAACGTGACTGAAAGTATTAATCCTGTACCTGACCTCTGCACACCTGGCCCAGCGCTGCACGAAGTGAGCAATTATGTATTTTCTGTTTATTCTTCCTAGGACCCCAAGCTGCTCATTTTGACCACAAGTAAGAATATTCACTCTTTCTTATACAGTGTTTTATATTAATCAGAGGTGTGTGTGTGTTTGTGTGTGTGTATGCATGTGTACGCTGGCATATTTTTACTTGTGTAGCAACATAGCCGTTAAACATGTTGCAGATAGGAGTGGCTTTGTGCCAAGAAGAAAGGAGGAGGTCATGCTGTGTTTACTCCTCTTTTTCTCTTCTCTGTATTTTTGCTGTTTTAGTAGGTAAAATAAGTCAATAAGAAAACAACAGGATTGCTTGCATACTATTAAATGTGTCCTGGGCTGTTAACTTGACTTTGTCTCCGCTCTCTAATTGGCTAATTCTCTTCAGTCCCAGGAGTCACGGGCGTCCTGTTGGTTCTCATCCTCTTCCTGATGTTCACATCCTCCTCCTACTGCGTACGGTAGGTCAGCCAAACAACCTCTTGTAGAAGTTTCCCAAAGCCTTGAAGATGTCTTTTTATGAGTGTAAAGTCATCTCAACAGAGAAAACCTTTTCGGTTTGTCCGCTGTGTGAGCAGCTTTCATTGAAATGAATGGGAGCCTGGCGTCCAGTTATCTTGTGTGTCTTTTTGTGCTCACATATATGTGTCTCTGCCTCCATGCATATCTGTGTGTCATGTCTGCTCGCCTTTGTCTTTATGTCTGAGTTTATCTCGTGTGTCACGTGAGAGAGCAATGCAAGCTGGAAACCTTACGGGGACGTGCTAACAGACGTCTGTTACAGAGCAAATCCTCACTAAGTGTTCCACTCACAGCTCTGTCATTACTCGGGTCACAGTGGGTCACCCACTCTGCATGTGTGCATGTATGTGTGTGTTACCCATGCAGGTGTGTGAGACTTGGAATGTGTGTGTGTGTGCTTTCTTCAGTAATTGAACAGGCTTTTCCAGACCACTTAAGGCTTTTGATAAGAGTTTGGGTAAGTGGCTGGAGCGCCTGGCTGAAGGAACCACAAGAATACCTACTTAGAGCTTGAATAGAGCAGGGGGAAAAAATAATTACTGATACTCAAAGAAAACCAGTTGGGTTAATTACCCTACCCATGACTGAGTAGCTAAAGCTAAGCTAATCATTGCTTTTGTCTGTCCAAAACACTAGAAACTATGTAAACAAAGCACAAACAATGTATCATACGTTAGAAATGAAAGGGATTCAAATGTATTGTATTTTTCTGAGGTTAACATCACTGGATTATGAAGCAGGGACCACCTAACGGGTGAACACATTTTGATTTAAAATGAACAAAGCTGCTCAGTCTTTGCGATGTCCCTGTACAGAAACAGGGGTTACTTTAGGAAAACATACTTCAAAGAAGTTGCATTAATAGAGAATGAATACAGGGTTTGATGATGTTCGTTATTTGCCGTGTTTATGGGGGGGGGGTCTTTGTGTGTAATGACCCCTTTAATATTGACCTCTGATGTCCTGCTTACTCAGGCTCTGAGCTGGGAGCCTGTGCGTCTGGTCCTGAACAAACTAACCTTGCTTTCTTCTTTTGTTGTCTCTGCTCTTTTTGTGTCTCTCGTTCTCCTATATCATGTTACAATGTTATTGTTCCTCAATTACATCTATTTTATGGTATTTTTCTCTCTTTTAAAACATTCTCAGTGTTAGAAGTAAGTTGAACATAATCATATATGTTGCTATTTTGCCTTTTTTTCAGGTTGTCTAACTATGAGATCTTCTGGTACACACACAACCTCTTCATTGTCTTCTACATAATCCTCATGGTGCACATGGTCGGGTAGGTCTCTAGGCTAAGCACTAAATCTACGTGTGTGCGCACGTATTTGGGTTTATCTCTGCATGATTCGCTGAGTTTCTCTACACTGTTGGTACAATTTGCCTCCCTCTCAACCACTTCCTCCAGAAGACAAGATAAGAGGTGGCTTCTCATGTGAATGTCAACAGATATTGGAGACTCCGACTGACAGCTGGAGATATCTCTAGATTTACATCAGCAACTTCCGGCTCACTGACAAGACAAAAGAAACTGAAGAAGAACATTTTACTGCCTTATTCAACACGCTAATATAATGACACTTACTAAACACAAAATGTCATTTCATTTCTTGTTCTGACAAAATTAAGGGGACGTTGTTTTTTACATGTTGCTTG